>NC_029787.2:16839104-16840741 GCF_000816755.2 Arachis ipaensis
TAATAAATCCAAAAACATAAAAGCAAGGGGAAAAAATATAACTTTTTAGCCGAGTATATATAAAATTAAGAATAACAACTAAAATTACTGAAATATTAATTTTCTTGTAACTCTTAAAAATTTTCCTATAACAATTATCTGCTCCTTTCTATTATTAATAGTGGTTGGGAAGAGATGTGCCCATAAAAATTGTGGACCATATATATTATTGATAAATTATTAAGAATATCAAAATAAGGGTTATTAATGAGGTGCCCAATTTGTGCCCCAAATACGTAACTTGCACTTCCATTTCCATATACACATCTTTTTCTTCCGCAAAATTCGTAAAGCATCACGATTGCTCCAACAGCCCAGAGGAGACATGCATTTCAATTATCAATATTAGTCAATTAATAATACATATTTCTAATTAATGTTTTAAGGAAATTATTCGACAACAACAAATAAAATATTTTAAAAAATGTTTTAATAAACTCTCCCTCTTTCATCATATATATTATATTTATCTTATTTAATTTTAAAATTTAAAATTTTGATAAATCTCCATTTTTAATATTAGGTTAATATTAGTTATTTCTTCAATCATAACCTTGTTAGCAGAAACAATTTTATCTGCTATTATCATTATATTATTCTACAGCAGATAGCATTATAGTGTCAAAAATATTGACGTGGTGTATTTTAGTACTAAGATGTATACCTCTTTTTTTTCCACTTATTTTAAAAAATTATCTCATATATNAGTTTAGATTTAAGAGGTAAAATATTTTATTTAATTTTTTAATTTATTATTCATTCTTGACTACTTCATAAAATAAGAATGTATTATTCGTTTTTATCAAAATTGATCCTTTTAAGGTACAAGTTACATTTTTTTATGTTGCCATTCTATTATTCTTTTGATGATTTGATGATTGTTCTTACTCAAATTTATTCTTTTTGTTTAACATTATATCGCGATTGTTCTTTACCGCAATCGTTTACAATGCACCGCATCTATCAAATACCGCCTCGAGTTATATTTATCGATTTGGGTTCTAATTAAGAGTTTAACGAAGAGACAGTGAACTCTATTTAACTTATTGCTTAGTATTTATACTAATAAAAAATAATAAATTACCGCAATCGATTACAATGCACCACATCTATTAAATACTACTTCAAGTTATATTTATTGATTCAAGTTCTAATTACATGGATGTAAGAGTTTAACAAAAGGATATTGAACTCTATTTTACTAAACAATGTTTGGATTTACTCATATATTATGATCAACCTAATAGAAAGTGGGTAAAATTAGTTTTTTTAGGAGGAGCTCGATTTTTTATTTAGCAAGCATCCCCCCATGCTTTCTATATCTACCAGAAAAATTTTAAAGTAGAGCATATAATGAGATTGAGTTTCCATAATTTAGGTTCAGTTTTCAAAGAATTGTGTTAGACTTGAAGATGCAATTTTAAATATTGGTACTGTATTTAAATTGTCTACTTTTTAAACTTTTTGTAATAAAAAATAATTTTATAATATGTAAATTTTTTTTCTGAAATTACTAGCTTATTTAATAAGAGGATGTTCTAAATTTGTACGGATTCTAAATATTCAAGTTGATGATATTATTTCAATTATTATTGTTA
>NC_029787.2:16840804-16841070 GCF_000816755.2 Arachis ipaensis
TAAAAATTATGCTAATAATAAATAATATTTTTAGATTAGTACTCAATAAAAACTAAATCATGTATAATACTATTAGTTGTACTAAAAAATTTTATTGACGTTGTATAAAATAGTTAATAGTTAGGTTAAAATTTATCAACAAATGTAAGGTTAAAAATTATAGTTGTCCAATGCGATATATTTATTTGAGTTAAAATTTCACTAATAATGTATAACTAATAGGATCGGGTTAAAATTTAATTATGGAATGAAACACCCGGAAAATA
>NC_029787.2:16841287-16850298 GCF_000816755.2 Arachis ipaensis
TAATTAATTGTATATGTTTAGGTTTATTCGATACTACGTATGAAAAAATAAAAGTATAAAAATGACCATAAAAATATTTAAAATATAAACCAGAACACATATTTTTAAAATTTTGGCCTCAAGTAGGACCAATAGACGAAAAGACAAAAATATCCTTCCTTTAGTGGCCCAAAAGTACTTGACTTCATCCAATTTCATTCCATTTTCACAAATTGAGAGAGGGCTCGAGACTTAGAGAAGATGAGCGAGAAAATCTTAAATACTATTTATTATCACCTTTTAATCCATTTTTCTCATAAATCGGAGCTTCAATCGATGATTTGTTTGCAGTCACGCGTTCTTCTGATTTTCGTCTATGTTTCTATATTATGTTTGCGGTGAGTAATCACGAGAATGTTATCCCATTTCTCTATTTCTTGCTTTGTATTTTAGGGGTATGTGGGTATTGAAATTGGTGATTTTGATATTTTAGAAAAAGTTAAAACTCAATTTCCAGCGATATTTTGACCCATGATCATGTAGAGAGAGAACTTTTCTCCCTTCACTTTTTCTAATTTGTGTGAAAACCTAGTATGAGTCATGTGAAATTTGGATATTATTAGATTGAATAGAGTTGTTTGAGTGCTTGTCTTGATTGCTATTGATTAAAACTTGGATTAAGTGAGGCTTGGATTAGTTGAAGAGAAAGTGATAGTTGTTTAAAAATTGGTGGTTAAACTTAATTATGCAGATTTTGTAGAGTTAGTGGCCAAACCAGGTTCCCTGCATACGCACCTATTCTGTGTACGCATCGTTGCACTTTTGTGCGCACATACGATGCCTGCGTACGCACCGTTCACGCACCCTCAAGGGACCGAGACAGGTTTCGTGTGTACGCATGAAGCCCACATACGCACGATTGTGCTGATTTTTCAAAAATGCTATTTTTGAACTGTTAAGCATTTTCGACAAACTTGTAATCTTCTGTAACTTTAGTATGAACTCTGAAAACTATATTTTTTACTTTGACTTTATTGGGGATAGAATTAATGGATTTAAATTGGTATACTCTCCTAAAAAACTTGTAAAATAAAATATTTTAAATATTATGGGGATGGTGGTTCGTTCTGTCCACGGTGAAGTTGGTGGCTTTGTCCTACTCACAAATTGATAAAGTTGATTATTTTAATAAATAAATTGGATTATGATGAGTTATATCTTCCAAAATTGGTTGAAATTATAATTATGATTGCAAATGTGCTATGATGACCAAATTGGCAAGGATGCAAATTTTGTCCCGTTTGCGTTATTAATGTTGTGGGGATGGTGGTTTGTCCCGCCCACAATGAGGATAGTGGTTTTGTCCCTCTCACAGATAGACAAGTTGAGATTGAAGATTTTCTCTCTTATTACATCAGGAGATTAGATAGAAGGTTGAGAATTTTCTTTCATTCAGTTTCTGATTGTGGTGTGAACGAGTTAGGTTGAGGATTTCCTATTGTTGTACCACAGTTTTTCTCTGATTATAAAGTGTAGTGGGCACTAGATCCCAGATAGCGCTGCCTCCAGTGAGATGGTTGAAGGTTGAGGATTCTCTCCTGGAAGGTTGAGGATTCTCTTCTTATTAATCATATATATATATGTTATGTTCTTTTTGGGGATGCATGACAGAGAGAGGATGTCCAAGTTAGCTACCGGATGTGTTGGGTCTAGTAATTTAACCGACACGTAAGCTTACGGCCAGTAGGACAGACATGCATCATGTGCATTTGTTTGTCATTGTTTGGGTTGCATAATTATTTTGATTTGCCTATTTTCTAATCATGTTTAACTGCTAATTGTATTATTTGTTCTAAATATTCTTATTTGTGATTGTTTGATATGATTACTTGTCTGTGTTTGCATTCCATTGGAAGTATAGAGAATGAGAACAATAAAAATGACTGTCGAGAGTAGATGAGACTAGTAGTAGATTAAAGTACTTTTACCTTAGCAAATTTAACCCTGTATGGATTAGTTAAGACCCTAGACTTAGAATTCTGTGAAGTTGGAGATTATAATTGTCTAGAAAGTTCATATTTTCTTATGTAATCATTATTTGGAACAGTTATTCTACTGGGAACCTTCGGATTCTCAGCCGTTGTTGTTATTCTATTTTTCAGATACAAGACACAACGCATCTCGCTGAGAGTGTGGGATTTCATGTGATAAAGTGAAGAAAATTATTTGAAGATTTATTTTGGCATTAGAAATTCTCTCCCTTTTTTAAAAATGTATTGTTGTATAACTTAAATTCCTCTTAGAGACTTTTGTTAGAGAGATAGGTTGTCTATCTTGTATATTCTCTAGTATTGTAATATTTTAGCTGACATTTTTTTTTTGTGGATCGAGATTAGTGACTATTATGTATCTTCACTTGAACTTATATATATAGTCCGCTTTGTATGCAATGTTTATCGCTTTAACACGTTTGTGTGAATTTAACGGTTTTAGGTGTTTATTTTTTTTTACGGGTTCATAGTTATAATATCGTCATTCTATAATTATATATGTATTTTCTTTTAAGCATACAACTATAAAATAATCAGTTATTATATCTAAAGTGAATTTTAAAATAACTTTTTTTTTATATATATACAATGATATAATTTGATTTGTTATAATTTTGTTTTAAAAGAATTGGGAGTACCATGGCCACTGCAGGCTTTTCCATGTTAGAATTTTTATTCTAATTATGGTCTAATTTGTTAATATAGAAATTAATTTGGGTGATATTGTAATTATTCATTATTATATTGACAGTTGGTCTGTTTTTTGATGGAAAGAACACGACTGTTCATCATAAACTTTATAAAATTTGGGTCCTCAATTCTGATTATAAGAACAAAAAAAATACACCTTGATTCCATCTGGCTCTCTGTAATTCAAGAATTTGGAACTTAAATTAAATCAAAGAATTTATTGGCAATGGCTGGAGGTACGTAAATTACTTGTTTTATAAAGAAATCTAACATGTGGTATCAAAGTAAAATTGTCTCTGCCTTGCCATTTCAAAATTTAATTACGGTGCATTATTTTGATAAATTATTTTCAAAAGAAGAATGTATAGTATGAATTTTGAAATAAGTAAGAAAAACTATTGAAATTAAAGTTGACGTACCATAAGAAGAGGGAATAATAAATAATATTCCCAGAAGGAATCTTCTAAATTTGTGTGGTAGTTGTTCTTCATAATAGTATAATTTTCCATGATTCCCATAAGTTTTCTTATTCTTGAATTAAAAAAAAGGAAAGAAAGAGAGAAGAAGAAAGGGAAGACGGTGGAAGAAAGAAGACACAGTGAACTTGTTTCAATGGATGAATTTTGTTTGTTATATAATATTAAATGCTTTCTACTTTTACGTTGAAGTTGTTGTGTTTCAAAATTTAAATTTTATTATAAAAATTCAAATTTTGGTTAGAGTGAGGTTTGAACATGGATCTTCTAAATATTGCTAAAATATTTATCCACTAGAGCATCTCCACTTTAATATTATTCATGCTACTCAATTTATTTATTTGATGATTATATTTGCATGCAATATAAACTCTTCCGCTGCATATCATATTGTGATTAATATATGATTTATTGAGGAGTAGCAACAGCATCCTTGATAATAATTATATTTAAAGAGATCACATAAATATTAATATGATATATTTATAATTGTTGTGAATTATATAATAAACTTACCCACATGAATTTATTATGTTATTTACATATAATTAGATTGAAATAGAAAATATTTCTTACTTTTTAATTAGCCTACAGGTATTAAGAAGCAGTATTTTATTTTCTGGTTTCAATACTTTAGTTAGTATAGTGAATATTATGTGTGTTAAAATCTTTGCCCACAGGTAGATTTTAATGACTATGATTTATATTTATTTTGATGTGACTTGCATTGGCATGTATTATCATATGTTATGGATTTTGATGTGCCTATTTAAAGTTGAATAATGTTAGCATGATTTATTATTTGCAGCAGTAATGATATCTGATACTGTATCTGAAGTTCATTTGTTAAGTGGTGACAACTATAAAGAATGGAAAGATAAGATTCTCTTTCACTTGGGGTGTGCAGACCTTGACTATGCTCTTCGTAGGGAAGAGCCTCCAACACCTACTGATGCTAGTTCTCAAGCCGAGGTAGCATTATACGAACGGTGGGAGAAATCTAACCGTTTAAGTATGATGTTCATTAAGTCTCGTATTTCAGCTAGTATCCGAGGTTCAATTCCTGATTGTAGGAATGTCAAGGATTATATGAAGGCTATTGATGAAGAGTTTAAGTCTTCTAGTAAGGCACTTGCAAGCACCCTAATGGCACAATTGTCATTTATGAGACTTACCGGCATAAGAGGTGTGTGTGAACACATCATGAGGTTGAGAGACATTGCAGCACAACTAAAAGCTTTAGAGGTTGAGATCTCTGACTCACTTCTGGTGCATCTTATTCTGAATTCTCTTCCTTCCCAGTACGGACAATTTAAGATTTCTTATAACACACATAAGAAAAAATGGTCCATTAACGAATTATTGGTGATGTGTGTGCAAGAGGAAGGAAGGCTAATTCAGGAATTTGGTGAAAGTGCACTATTAGTGACAAATGAGGGTAGTAAAAAGCAAGCTCATAAGAAGAAAGGAAAGGGGATTGTATCCCATCCTATGAAGAAAGAAAGTGCACGGTGTTTCTTTTGTAAAAAGAAAGGACACATGAAGAAGGAGTGCCCAAAATTTAAAGTTTGGCTTGAAAAAAAAGGTACTAACCTTTGTGATCTTATTCCTTCAGTGTGTTTTGAATCTAATTTTGTTGAAATATGTCATGACACTTGGTGGATTGATTCTGGTGCTGAAATTCATATTTCAAATACCATGCAGAGTTTCATAAGGAAAAGGAAACCGATAGGAAGCGAACTAAGCATCTATATGGGCAATCAGATGCGTTCACGTGTGGAAGCTGTTGGAACATTTAAACTTGTATTAAGTACTGGTTGTATTTTAGATTTAGAAAGAACCTTTTATATTCCTGATTTTTCTAAAAATTTTATTTCTTTATCTAAGCTTGTAAAACAAGGATTATGTATAAATTTTTATGATGATTCTGTTGACATTATTAAAAATTCTAATATTATTGGACGTGGTACTTTAATTGGTGATTTATTTAAAGTCCATTTAGCTAATAATATTCCATCTAATCTTATAGTTATGCATGGTAATGGTATGAACAAAAAATTCTCCATGTTATGGCACCGAAGGTTGGGACACATCTCCATTGAGAGAATAAAGAAATTAGTAAGTGATGGAGTTCTTGAAACTCTAGACTTTACTGATTTTGATACTTGTGTGGATTGCATTAAGAGAAAGCAAACCAACAAGTCTCAAAAAGGTGCTAAGAGGAGTTCTGACATATTAGAAATAATTCACACTGATATATGTTGTCCTGATATGTCCTTAAGTGGTCAGAAATACTTCATCTCCTTTATTGATGATTATTCACGATATATGTATCTCTATATGCTTCATAATAAATATGAGGCATTGGACGCTTTTAAAATTTATAAAGTTGAAGTAGAGAAACAATGCGGAAAGAAAATTAAGATCGTGAGATCAGATAGAGGTGGAGAATTCTATGGGAGATATACTGAAAGTGGGCAAGCACCTGGTCCATTTGTAAAGTAACTTCAAGAGCATGGTATTGTGGCACAATACACCATGCCTGGCACACCAGATCAAAATGGTGTAGCTAAAAGAAGAAATAGGACTTTGCTGGATATGGTGAGGAGTATGCTTAGCAACTCCAATCTTCCGATTATCCTCCTGAAGTTCGGGTTTATAATCCACAAGAAAGGAAGTTGGACCCAAGGACGATAAACGCCTATTTTATCGGCTATGTAGAAAAGTCTAAGGGTTACAGATTTTATTGTCCCTCCCATTCAAGTAAAATAGTTGAATCTAGAAATGCAAGGTTTTTAGAGCATGATGTGGAAAGTGGGAGAAATCATCCTCCTAAAGTTGTTGAGAATGATAATGTTCGTCAAACCTCTCCATGTACAAGAGTGATTGTTCAATACAATGCTCATACAGATAGGCTCAATATAGAACAACCTATTACTGATGTTCCACATCATGGAGATAATGTTCAAGTAGATCATATGGTGGAGGATCAAACTCTTCATAATGAAAATGTTGTTCAAGAACATATTGCTCAAGAGCAACTTTAAGAAGATGGGGAACCTGTTATGCCACTACCTTTACAAGAGGTTGATGATGCAACATTAAGAAGATCAACAAGAATTAGAAAGCCTGCAATTTCTAGTGACTATGTAGTATATCTTGCTGAGTCTGACTATGATGTTTGTGATAAAAATGACCCAACGACATTTTCACAAGCAATGAAAAGTCGTAATTCCAATTTATGGCTAGATGCTACGAAGGATGAAATGAATTCTATGGCAGATAACCAAGTTTGGAATCTTGTAGAATTACCTGATGGGGAAAAGGCCATTGGCTGTAAATGGGTCGGTCTTTAAAACCAAGAATGATTCATCAGGCAATATTGAGCGCTACAAGGCTCGACTTGTTGCCAAAGGATTTACTCAAAGGGAAGGAGTTGACTACAGAGAAACCTTTTCTCCTGTTTCAAAGAAAGACTCTTTTCGCATCATTATGGCATTGGTAGTACACTTTGGTCTGACTATGATGTTTGTGATGAAAATGACCCAACGACGTTTTCACAAGCAATGGAAAGTCGTAATTCCAATTTCTGGCTAGATGCTATGAAGGATGAAATGAATTCTATGGCGGATAACCAAGTTTGGGATCTTGTAGAATTGCCTGATGGGGAAAAGGCCATTGGCTGTAAATGGGTCTTTAAGACCAAGAAGGATTCCTCAGGCAATATTGAGCGCTACAAGGCTTGACTTGTTGCTAAAGGATTTACTCAAAGGGAAGGAGTTGACTACAAGGAAATCTTTTCTCCTGTTTCAAAGAAAGACTCTTTTCGCATCATTATGGCATTGGTAGTACACTTTGACATGGAATTGCATCAAATGGATGTGAAAACGGCCTTTCTTAATGGAGATTTGGAAGAAGAGGTCTATATGAGACAACCCGAAGGGTTTATCTCAAGTGCTGGTAAGGAGTTAGTTTGCAAGCTTAAGAGAGCAATGTATGGTCTTAAGCAGGCTTCCCGACAGTGGTATTTGAAGTTTCACAATGTGATTTCTTCATTTGGGTTCATTGAAAATATTTCTGATCAATGTATATATCACAAGGTTAGTGGGAGCAAGACCATATTTCTCATCTTATATGTAGATGATATTTTGCTTGCAACAAATGATTTAGGATTGTTACATGAAGTGAAACAATTTCTCTCTAGACATTTTGATATGAAAGATATGGGTGATGCATCTTATGTCATTGGCATAAAGATTCATAGAGATAAACATAAAGGAATTTTAGGTTTATCTCAAGAAGCCTATATTAATAAAGTTCTTGAGAGGTTTAAAATGCAAAATTGTTCACCAAGTGTTGCACCTATTGTGAAAGGTGACAAATTTTGCTTAGATCAATGTCCCAAAAATGAACTTGAAAAGAAACAGATGCAAAATATTTCTTATGCTTCAGCCGTTGGAAGCCTAATGTATGCTCAGGTCTGTACAAGACCTGACATTGCTTTTGCTGTTAGCATGCTAGGAAGATATCAAATCAATCCAGAAATTATCCATTGGAGAGCTACAAAGAAGGTCTTAAGGTACCTTCAAGGGACCAAGGACTTCATGCTTACATATAGACGAACCGACAATTTGAAAATTGTTGGATACTCAGATTCAGACTTGGCGGGATGTGTTGATTCTAAAAAATCAACGTCAGGATACATCTTTATGCTTGCTGATGGAGCAGTATCTTGGAAGAGTGCAAAACAATCACTTGTAGCCACTTCTACCATGGAAGCCGAGTTTATTGCTTGTTTTGAGGCTACATCACAAGGTATTTGGTTAAAGAATTTCATCTCTGGGCTTAAGATTATGGATTGTATCTCTAGGCCATTAAGAATATATTGTGACAATTCAGCTGCTGTATTTATGGCTAAGAATAATAGAAGTAGTAGTCGAAGTAAGCACATCGATATTAAGTACTTAGCCATTAAAGACCGAGTTAGGTCTAATGAGGTACAGATAGAGCATATTAGTACTAAACAGATGATAGCTGATCCTTTGACAAAAGGCATGCCACCAGATTTTTTTAAGGATCATGTTACTAGTATGGGTTTATGTTCTATAACGTCACTTATATGACTTATGTTATATTATATGACATATTTGGATATGAAATTCCTGTTATTGTTTGTTTCTCATTTGGTCAGTATATATGCGCATAAATGATTGAGAATGACAAATAAAATTCAGTGAATGACCTAGAATAAGCATTGGGCTTATTCCTACAGAAATACCACATGAAGAGTTTATTCAGTTAGGAGATATTACATTGTAATACATAGAAGGTAATACTCGATTAATGAAAAACTACCGCTATGATTCATGTAATTTGTCTTAATTGTTTAAACATAGTATGTAATTACAAACTATACGTAATAAATGTTGGACCAAGTGGGAGAATGTTAGAATTTTTATTCTAATTGTGGTCCAATTTGTTAATATAGAAATTAGTTTTGGTGGTATTGTAATTATTCATTATTATATTGACAGTTGGTCTGTTTTTTGATGGAAAGAACACGACTGTTCATCATAAACTTTATAAAATTTGGGTTCTCAATTCCGATCATAAGAACAAAAAAAATACACCTTGATTCCATCTGGCTCTCTGTGATTCAAGAATTAGAAATTCCAAATTAAATCAAAGAATTTATTGGCAATGGCTGAAGGTACGTAAATTACTTATTTTATAAAGAAATCTAACATTTATAGATCTGTCCTTAGTGTATTATGTAATTATAAATTTTTATATGGTGAGGTTTATATCTTTTTTT
>NC_029787.2:16850400-16856363 GCF_000816755.2 Arachis ipaensis
TTTAGATAAATATTTTGCAACAGATATGAAGTGTTTAATATTATTGTAAACTTTAAAAAATACCTTCTATTTATGTTCTTCAAGAATTTTATCATTAGCAATTAATTTAAAGAGGACTAATAATTTTTCAACTTAGTTTTTATATTGGTCGTCAAATTGGTCACTAAAAACAGTAAAATATTAGAGATTAAATGTTTTCAAAAGTTTTTCAAAGTCTAACTTTTTATTTTGGCCAGTAAATTGATAACTAATTTTNAGGGAATTAAAATATTTAAAATAATTTAGATCATTCTTTTATATCTTATAATCTTTTCTTATATTCTGGCTGCTCTCTTAAAATTATGTTTCTCTGTCCTTAGAATTTGAACCCACCATAACAATTGAATATGAAACTAAATAACTATTAATCTAAATAAAACAAACAAAAGAGAAAAGTCTAGAGGGCCAGCAATTTTATTAAATTTTGGCCAGCATGTAATTACCAGAGAAAAGTGAGTTATTGGATGAAATCTCATACCAATCTCACACCATTAAATCATCATTGATGGCTATTTGATGGCTACTAATCACAAAAGTTGCTGGCCCTAGCATTAGAGGAGGTAATAGCTAGTGTTCTTAGAAGTGACAACAAGGATTAACTGCCTCAAAAGATCAAGGGCGAAATCTTTATATCATGATATTAATTATTTCTTAACCACGCATCATTAATTCATAGGAAATTAAACAAGTAATAGGAGCTAATTTATGGTGACATTAACACGAATAAGAGAGCGAGTAGTTGTAGGATCATAGGAAACAGTTTCAAAGACAGCATATCCCTTCACAAATCGGAACCTTCCGGTGCCGGAAACCACTGAAATCTCTCTGGAATTCTCGCGCTGACGACTCGCGCCTTGAAGCTCCAAAGTACTGCCATTATATTGCACATTGTTGAACACAAATGAAAGAACAATAATCACAGTTGAACCGTCCATTGATGCCACTGAAATAGTTCCTTGAGCTCTTCCAACTTGAACTGCGTATTGATTTGGTGTTAGGGTTATTGGATCGTCCACCATGATAAAGGTACCAAATGTGTTGTACGACCAAACTTTTCCGGTGATGCCGACGATTTGGGCAACGGTTGCGTTAGGCCCGTTGGTAACGTCGTGCAAGTAGAACACTTGGTTTGATTGGTTGCTTTTTTTCGAACTTGTTTGGGAAATCATGGTCATGGTGATGAATATCATAAGCAATAATGTTGTGATGGAGAAGGGTTTGATTGCTGCCATGGTTTTGCAATGTTGATGTGTATGTAGAAATGAAGATGAATTTGTTTATGAAGAGGGTTGCAATTTATCTCTATATATATGTGGTAAGAATTTAATTAAAGTTCATGTCACGTTTTTCAGTTTTTCATGTTGTCACACAATGAATTCTTCACCCATATATATGATTTTCCAGTTTTGCATGTTGTCACGTGCTTCTTACTTTGGTGAAGCACATTCTTGCCGTGGTGCCCCGTCTTGTGTGAGAGTGTGAGAGGAAGAAAGTATTGTTTAAATAAAGTATATTATAAAAATTTATCTTATTTGAATTATCCTCTAAATATTAATATTATTTTGACCTATGTCAAGGTTGATCATAACATAAATACTTCTTTCAGATATCTTTTTTTCAAATAGAGATACTTTTGAATTTTTTTTATTGTGTATTGTATATGAAAATTCTTGTAATATAATATCACAATAAAAAATTAAAAATAATAAAAAATAGTAAATTAATCTAAAAATGATATACAATTCTATAGTACTTCTTCATCAAGTAGAACCATTTTAGTTGTGGCTTTTTGTGTACGTAATTTAAATTGTTTTACACTTTATAATCGAATTATTCTAACTTCAAATTTTTAAACTTTATGCTTAAATATTGTCTTGAGATTCTTAATAAAATCATACTTGTGTGCAAAGAAATTAAGATTAAATAAAAAGACAAAAAATATAAGTAAAAAACTAATTAAAAAATATATTTAATATTATATTAAATTCAAAGTTAGAATATAATCTAGTAGTCATGACAATTATCAAGAAAAATATAAACTTCAGATATAAAAATTTATAATCATTCAAGTCCTATGGGCATATCAGACAATTCGTCATTCAACAATGGGGGAATATCCTTTTCGACTTGCCTATGGGATGGAAGCAATGATTCCCATTGAAATTTCTGAAGAGTCACCTAGAGTTATATTTTACAATGAAGGGTCAACACTACGATACAAAAGGAAGAGCTCGATCTCCTTTCTTTATATATATATATGGCAATTTACTTTAATAAACCAACTCCAATTCAAAATTACGCAGATCACCCAAATTCTAAAAGGCTACTTGAATATCCCAAAAGGTATTTCTATATAAATCGAATTGATTAAATTTGATTTACCCAAATACATAGTAAATCGAAGTAAATGGCTTCGAATTAAATCACCATACTAAATCGAAACAAAGAGACTCAACGTAGTCTTTTAGCTATATGATTAAATCGAAGACACTTAATTCGATTTATAGAGAACCAACGTTTATAAATACGAGCTCAACGTGAATTTTTTACAATAGTAAGATTCACAATGACTAGTGATGAGAGTTTTGTAGCTCTTGTGCACTATAGAGGATCCATTAAGAAAAAAACGCGATCAAGAATTAAGTTTATTGATAAGGACCTCTTGAGTGTTTTTCTCAAACCTTCCACGATTTTTACTGAGTTTAAGAATATTATACTCCAAAAACTAGGTCTGCATGACGTGAAACGGGTGAAGAAGTTGTTCTATAGAA
Organism: Arachis ipaensis; assembly: GCF_000816755.2. Lineage (NCBI taxonomy): Eukaryota > Viridiplantae > Streptophyta > Magnoliopsida > Fabales > Fabaceae > Arachis > Arachis ipaensis. Next base: position 16,853,211 of record NC_029787.2, read on the forward strand.
TCCTGATTTCCATCTTACGCGATGATGTGAAGTATGATTCATTCGTTATTAGCAGGACGAAGATTTGGGAGTTCTGTTCCATTGTCGTCGTTAGTTTTCTGAGGTGAGGACTCCAGAGCTGTTGGCAAAGCTTGTGGATGTGGTATCTAGTTCTGGAGGTTCGAATTGGAATCCACAATCCTCAGGACATGCGTCTTGCTCTAGTTCCATGCCTGTTGGTGCCTCGACAGTTGTGCCAGAGATTGCACCTAAGACAGTTTTAGTTGCTTCTCCTTCCTTTGCATTTAATCTGAACTGCAGTGGTGATGCTGGGGCTGGTGAGATTGGACCGTTGGGGGAGGTTGCAATTGCGATGCCCGGTTCTCCTGCAATGGTCCCGAATTTCGGTGAGGTTGGAATATCTGATGGGGTAGAGGATGCACTGCATGATGATGATGATCATGATGATGTAGAGCCCGCCACGATAGCTGATGACATTGACGATGACACACCCCGGACGACTCCAGTTATGGGTGGTAGAGCATCTAGTTTAGGTACTAATCAGTATCCCCCCTCCCCTCACTTCTCAGCTCTGGACTTGGATGCCATGGCACCTCAGGGGATCCGGGAGTACCTGTTAGTTTCGGGACTAGAGAGACACAGAATACAGGAGTTGTATCTGAATTTCAAGTTGGTCAACAGTTTCAGGATAAAGAAGAAGTCGTGTTAAGCGTGAAGACTTATAATATTCGCCGTGGAGTTGAGTACAAAGTATTGAAATCCAATCATCGCAAGTACTATGGCAAGTGCAAGGAGTTCAGCAGCGGGTGCGCATGGCTCATTAGGGTTAGCCTCCGCCAGCGCAGAGGTATTTGGGAGGTAAAACGATACAATGGTCCCCACACTTGTCTAACCACATCGATATCTAGTGATCACAGAAAACTCGATTATCATGCCATATCGGCCTTCATATTCACTAAAGCATATAGTCCGACACGTTTACACAGAGAATACAAAAAGGATTAAAAAACTGAAAAAATCTAACATATCCTACATTTCTATTCATAATTATCTAACTCAAAAAATTACCATTACAAAAAAATATTTATATTAATTTTTTAGAAAACTCAAAAAATTTATAACTAACGCTACTCATAAACCAAATCTCGTTGAATATAAGACTAATAACTTAAAAAATCTAACATATCCTACAATCCTAAACAACCTTCTTAGTTACCATTTCAAGTTATCAAAATCTAACCACCTAATAACTTACTACTTCTGACATGGACTTATATTAAAAAAAAAATTTCTAATCCCTAATTAAAGATTTTAACTAACTGCCACACGATTTATGTTAACATTACTAGAATGACTAATTTATATTTAAAAAAGAAAATTTTCTTTACTAACCTCAAGGTGGATGGCGCCAGCAATATGCACGACTCCATCTAGTCGATATAGACAATTCGGGTTGTCCTCCATGTGTTCAACTTCGATTTTTCCCGGGCTACTTTCCGATAATTTCGGATCTGGGTGGTGGAGTTGGGTGTGGGGTTTGTATGTTTTGTTGTTCGAATGAATGAAATTCGATTTGTACATATAGCAATTCATCATAAATCGAAGTCATTAAATTTGAATTACTTGAGAGAGTTGTTGCATGTAAATCGAATCTATAGGTTTCGATTTACCAAAACCATCAAATCAAAACTTATCATGAACATCTGTTCACGTGTATAAATCAAATTGAATGGATTTGATTTACTAGCAAACATAAATCGAATCTCTTTGTTTCAATTTAGTATCGTGATTTAATTCAAAACCATTAGTTTCGATTTACACGTGAACTCTATTGACATATAATTCAAATTTAATGGATTCGATTCACTACGTATTTGGGTAAATCAAACTTAATCAATTTGATTTATATAAAAATGTCTTTTGAGATATTCAAATAATCTTTTAGAATTTGAGAGATCTACGTAATTTTGNTTGAATTAAATTATTTAAATTATATTTAAGATATTCTAGTCTTTAGACACGTATAAATTAGAATCATTCTCATAACGATACCTAATTAAAACAATGTCATCAGTTCGAATATTTAGAATCCGTGCAAATGCAGATCATCCTCTTTGTTAAATAAGTTTCATCATCTGTTATCCATGTAATGCGACAAGGCATAAAATAGCCACAAATTGACCTTTATTCTTATCAATAGCATTACATTGATGCACTAAAAAGCTGATAATTTCTAAAAAGATACAATATATTATAAAATTATTTTTGTTACAAAAAGTTTAAAATAAAAAAATTTAAATACAATACCAATCTTTGAAATTACATCTCCAAACTTGACACAGTTTTAGTAAAATTGAACATAAATTGAGAAAATTCAATCTCATCATATGCTCAACTTCGAAAATATTTTGACAAACGTAGAAAGCATGAAGGGATGGAATTTAAACTTGGCCTATAAAACTCCTTGAAAGCAATTGCTCGGTAGACGAAAAGAATATGCTTGAATAAGAACAATTATCAAATTATCAAAAGAATAATAATAAAATGGCTACATAAAAAATATCACAAAAATTGTAATTTGTACTTTAAAATGATTAACTTTGATGAAAAACGAAGAATACATTCTTATTCTATGAAGTAGTCAAAGAAGAATAATAAATTAAAAAATTAAACAAAATACTTTAGCTCTCAAACTTAAACTCATGAGTCATGAACTACAAAAGAAACACTATATACAACTTTTAGTAACACAAAAGATTATAAAATTTAATTGTTGTTATCGATATATATCAATTTACCGCTAATTAATATACACGTGCATTATAAAGCATTTTAACAAAGCAATTTATGTTAGTATTATATTTATGACAATTAAAATTATAAATTTACGTTTAATTTTTTTATTATTGATATCAATATCAATTTGTTGTCGATAATGTTTGATTAACAATTATATCATAATGATTGACAATTAAAACACTTGATAATTAATATAATTAGAATGATTGAAAATATTAATAATTAATAATTAGTCTAATTATGCATTAAAGGTTCATTTTCATATATAATTACAAAGAAGATACTTTTTTTAAAATAAGTCGAAAAGAAAGAAAAGTATACATACTAACACCAAAATGTGTCACGTCAGTCTTT
>NC_029787.2:16856518-16857322 GCF_000816755.2 Arachis ipaensis
CATTAGAATAGTATTCGTTGTAAAATAATATACTAATGATGATAATTATTAATTACTGATGATCATTGACTTACTAAAATATAAAAAAGAATTATTACAATAATTATTGAAAGGGTATGAAATAAAATGTTAAAATTATTGATAAATGTTAATATAAACAATTGTTAGATATTACTTTATGTATAGTTGATTACATAATATGTTTTTAAAAATAATTGAGAAGAAAAACGTATGTAAAACAATAGTAGAATGTACCATGTCGATATATTTAGTGCCAAAATATAATTTATTGTAGAATAATATAATGATTTTGAATATTGTATACAATAATTTTATACATATTAGATTTAATGAAATAATTTTAGATAATTGTCTCGTTAACATTGCTGTTTTAATTATTAAATTTTCCCCTGTTTCATTTAAAGTTCAATTATTCCTCAATAACTAATTAGAGACTGCTTTTGTGTACCAGCAATCACGTGAATATATAAGCAGCATACACCATGAAGCAAATCGTGTATGCATGCATGGTTGGTTATGAATTGATCATTGTGAACGAGGTGAACTTGTTTTTCATGCGAAGACATGTATACATAAGATTCAACACATGACGTTTCACATGAAGTGTGTGTGAACTTTCTTAATTTATTTTCCTGGAATTAATACTTAATAGCTTATTTTCGATTTTTATTAATTTCTTTGAATTAATAATTTATGTTCTTTATCCAAAGTCCAAACTTCCACGTCTTTTTGTGCTTGCCATCTCGAACACTGAGGAGTTGCAATTCACGTGTAGTTTTCTTT
>NC_029787.2:16857356-16864588 GCF_000816755.2 Arachis ipaensis
TTCTTTTTGGAGTTTTTTTTTTTGTTTGCACCAGGGTATTCATTAGGCCGGAAATCCAAAAGACTAATCTTTCGAGTATTGCAGAGATAAATTAAAGTGGGCAACCCTCTCAAGCAAGCAAATTCCATTTTCATTTAGGGTTGCACATGGATCGAATAATATCCGCATATCTGCGGTAATTATCCGCATCCGATCCGAATTTTACGGATATTATCCGATCCGCAGAGCCATCGGATCGGATCAGATTTGATCCGCACTATGATAGAATCGGATTGCGGATTTAGCAGTAATGTCCGCGGATCCGATCCGCAAATCCGCATATCCACACCTCTCATATAAATAGCATAGTTTAAGAAAGTAAACCCTAATGTGATATGAATTTTAGTGTGTTGTTTTATGAATTTTATGATATCTTGTTTTTAATTTTTTATGTTGTACTTCAACTTAGAATAATTAAACTTAAATCTTGTGTTATTAATTTTTTTTTTTGTTATTTAAGAGAACTTTTATTGATAATATTTTAGGAGTAAATAGGCTCAAACAAGTGAAAAATAAATTTTATGGATATTTTTTTGTAAAAATAACCAAATAAAACCTTAAAATAGTTTTTTTTTAATTATGCGAATATTCCCGATATCCGATCGGATCGGATTTGGCCTAAAAAATGTGGATATCGTATCCTATCCAATCCGATTCGATCCAATCCGTGTGCAGTCCTATTTTCATCTTCCAGTGTAGTTCTTGTTACTACATAGTTTGTTTCTCTTTCGGTCTTATGGCCCGTTGATGGAAAAAATTTGTATATCTCAAAATTTTCTAAAATAAAAATGTTAATCATTCTTAAAGTAAGATAGTAAAATATGTTATTTATAAAAACTACAAATTTAATAGTGATTAACTTTTTATTTTATTTCTTTACCAACTCAATCATCTCACTTTATATAACCTGATTTTGAATTTGTGTATACCAATTGTATATAAAAATATTTGCGTAAATAATTTTAAAAATCAACTACTAATCAACCACTACAAATAGAATGACAAATTTAGTATCTCACAATCCTTTTTGTTAAGTTTCTATGTAAATTTGATTGTTGAAAAAGGTTTGTGTCAACAATTTTAATCTATATTTGCTAGTATTTTAGTCAACAATTCAATCTCTATAATCCAGCAGTTTAACACTATAATTTTTTGCAAATAATTTTAAATATTATTAATCAAGTGCTGACCAATAATAATAAATTGTACTAATAGAACTGCTGTTAATTATTTGTCCATTACATTTTTTATTATTTTATTATGTAATATTTAATTATTTAGTTAAAAAATAAGTGAATCAATATATAAAGACTGATTTGGTAACTTCTAACTACACCTATAGTAATTTTGTAATCCAAAACAGTATGTTATCAATGGTGTTATGTTTATGTTTGAATGGTATTTGGTAAGCTGCATTGTTATTAGAACTTGGAAGCTTATATGTAGGCGTAGCCTCTGCTATGTGTAATTCTATATTTGCTGGTGTGCATCCCCTTTAAATTTGGGTGCATACTTCTACTCATAAATAAATATAGACCCTTAAAAGTTAAAATATTGTAGAATTTTTATATATAAATTTGAAGTGCATAATTACACATAACATTATTAATTTAGTATATTTTTATCCCATAACAAAATATAATCAAAATGTAGAATTATGTTATAAAAATGTATGTGATCAAGTCCTCACTATTACCATTATCACTATCAAGTATCAACAAAGGGGACCAGAAAATACCTATACATTATCCTTTAAGAGAAGTTTAGCACACTGAATCCACATACCTTCTTTCTGTTCTTTAGATATTTACAATGATCTCATCTTTTCTAATACAACATATGATGCTTAAAATGTTAAAACAGGAGCAGCTGAAAAAAAGGGGGACAAATTTGTCCTTCTCACATATTTTTCTTATTTTCAGCATGCAAAGAGCTTTGATCAATGGCCTCCAACTGACTCCGAAGGTTCTGATTTTCTTCCAAGAGGCGATCATATTCCATAAGGAACCCTTCGGATTGCTTCTTCAGAGCCTCTACTTCGGATTCCAAAGACTTAGCCTTACTTCCTTTTGCTTCGCTTTCGGTTTCCAAATTCTTGATTCGGGCCTTCAATGTCGCGATTTCTTCGGTCAGCGCTCTATGATCCTCAGAGGTGGTGGTGCTTTTACCGTCCTCGAAACTTCGGCCTTGTTTCTTAACAGCCTCCATGGTCTTTCGGAGCATGCGAAGCTCTCTTATGTAATGGTGCAACCTATCTATCATGAGGGAGAGGAAAAGCACAAACCCTGCACACAAATTACACATGAAAAATCAAGAACTAAATATATCCAAACTGAATTATAAACGGAAAACAAATAAAAAATAAAAAAACAGAACTACATCAATACCCTGCCCTCAAGTAACAACTAAACCACTCCACAAAGAGAGAAAGAGAAGAGAATACACCTACATTGATGGGATTTTACAAACAGAAATTTCAAAGGTAATTAAAACATGCAATGTGCTAAAGAATAAAACAAAAAATTGAGAATTATATTACATTCTACCCCTCTAAAGCAAGCAATGGTTTTTACTAAAAAAATTATCTTAAAATCAATTAGCATGGTGAACAATTAAACTGAATTTTAGCCGAATCTAATGCAATATGTTGCAGATTGTTTGATGAAAAGAACGAATCAAGTATTAATGCCAAGAGACCAATACAATCCTGATTTGGTATGAGGAAATGATATTTACTCAGAGAAGCCATCAAGCCAATACCATTAAACTCTGCCACTCACTCCTATCATAGCAAGCAAAAGTCCTTATTCAACACAATTTCAAAACCTTATATACAAAAAGCTAGTGATTTATCAAATTGACATATATCAGTGATATAAAGCTAGCATTTAACAAGTGACATCCCATCATGTTCTTAACATCCAATATTCAGAAAATCAACATTGTGTATGATCACACTGAGATTGTAATGGAACAGGCCAATTACCATGGATACGAAGACCTATGAGTTCTCTTAAAAATTAAAAGCAATCAAATACATGGGACATGCTGCTGAACAATAATTTCAATAGCAACCACTGCAGCGCATTAGGGGGGAAGTCTCATGTTCACATAAAATCATTTGATGTTCAAATTAATCACTAAATTAAATGGTTTTGAATTAATAATAAAATCTTCTTTTGGTGACTAAGTTTTAGTATAATCTAAAAACATCTTTACCAACATGCTATGGATCAGCACAACAGTACATATTATTTATCAAGTGACAGTTCAAAACTTCTAAATGATCTATCATACTTATACTATTTTCTAATTTTTTTTTTTTAAAAAAAATCAACATCCTATGCACAAAGTACCTAACAATTTGGGAAAACATGGGAAACCAACCATCAGTAACATAAAACAATTATAATATGAAATCAATGGATACATTTCAATTGGATCTATTTATAGTGTAGCAAATATATAACAATAATATGAAAATCAATAGTGCTACATGTATGTGTATATGTAGAGACTCATAAAATCTAGTATTGAAAGGGTAATTAATTAGTAGTTAGTTACCCATGAGAGAAGCTTCGAGAAGGTGCTTGGACATGAGGACTTGTTCGGTGGGATTGACAACACCGGCCTCAGCGGTACGGCGTTGGATCTTGGCCATACTGTAGAGGCTAGAAGCGAGGACGACGACCAATGTGGCGCCGACGGTGGTGACGACGATGGGGCCACGGCCGCGCTTGAGGCGATCCAAGGTGAGGATGAGGAGCTTCCTGAGTGGGGTCTTGAAAAGGAGAACCATGATCAGAAGCATTTCGCCGAAGATCGCGGCGTAGAGTAGCTGCAACATCTTGACTTATTAGTTATTGTAACTGCCTCTGGTGGTGTTTGAGAGAGAGAGAGAAAGAAAAGAGTAGATTGAAGAGGAGTGGGTGTCTACTGTCGGTGTTGTGTTGTTCTAATGAAGTCACTGCCCTCTCTGCTTCTTCGACAAGTGTTTAGTTCTTTGCTTCTGGTACTTTCCAAACCTGCCTTTTAAAACGTTTTTTTTTTAAATATTTTTTAGTAATCAAAATTTAATATTTTTAATAATATTACAATTAAATAATATTAAATAATATAAATGGTTGAAAGAAAAAAGAAGTTGGATAATATAATTAATGAATACAATTGGATTAAAAATAGAAAAATTAAAAAATATTGTAAAGGACATGATATAAATTAAAATTAACATTCAATTTCTAATTTTATTTTACATGACTTATGATTGTAGTTAGTACCATATATTTTTAACATATTACAACTAAATGATATAAAAAAATATAAATTGTTGAAAGAAAAAGATATGATATAATAAATGAATACAATTAGATTAAAAATAAATATAAAAAAACTAAAATATTATAAAGGACTAGTGTTAGAAATTTATTATCTAATACACATATTTAGCAAACTAACAAAAAAAGATTTGTGGTCATCAACCGAATTTTTTAAATACTTGTGCAAAAGAATAAAAGGCATGATATTATATGCTTGTTTGAACGCCATTATTTTGATAAAAAAAGATCTTTTTTTAATGAAAAAAGATTTTTTTTTTATTTTTTAGCGTGTTTGACAAATTTCGAATAGTAAAAGTAGAAGCACTAGAAAAATCAGAAAAACATCTTATTTAGAAGCTGTAATTTGTGCTTGTTTGGGCGCCATTATTTTGATAAAAAAAGATCTTTTTTCAATGAAAAAGTATCTTTTTTTATTTTTTAGCATGTTTGGCAAATTTCGAATAGCAAAAATAAAAGCACTAGAAAAATCAGAAAAACATCTTTTTTGAGAAGCTGTAATTTACATCTTTTTTTAAAAGATCTTTTTTTCTTAAAATAAAGATGTTTTTCATGTAATAAATAAACAAAAAAGTACTTTTATATTGTTATATTCAAATATAATTGATAGATAAAAACATCTTTTTGCATGAGATACCCAAACATAAAATTACTTTTACTTTTCCATAAGATCTTTTAAAAAAAGATAACTCGAAAAAAGATATTTTCTTAGAAGCTCACCCAAACAAGTCCTTTATATCTTTTTTTAAAAGATCTTTTTTCTTTAAAAAAAAAATGTTTTTCATGTAATAAATAAACAAAAAAGTACTTTTATATTGTTATATCCAAACATAATTAATAGATAAAAAGATCTTTTTGCATGAGATACCCAAACATAAAATTACTTTTACTTTTTCATAAGATCTTTTAAAAAAAATAACTCGAAAAAAAATCTTTTCTTAGAAACTCACCCAAACAAGCCCTATGTGAAAATAGGGGATAAAGAAGAGGTGTGAAGTGGATGTTGATTTATATAAAAAATATAAAGAGTAAGTATGAAAGAAGATGATTAATTGTGTTTTATTACTCAATTTATATTTATTAAAGAGAAATAATATTAACAATGAAATCATATAGTATCATATATAAAAGTAAAAAGTAAAAGAATATAAAAATCATAGAATAACCTAAAAAAAATAAATGACATAAGAGTGAGAAGAAAAATGAAGAAAAATTCAAAGTTGCAATTTTATGTAACAATCATAAGAAAGAGTGAGTATAAAGAATTTTAAGTTGCAATTATATTTAATAATCGTAAGAAAGAGTGAGTATAAAAGAGGATGAATTATGTTTAGGAAAGTCTAGGGGGCAGCAACTTTATTAAATTTTGGCCAGCATGTAACCAGCAAAGAAAAGTGAGCCATTAGATAAAATCTCACACTAATCTCACACCGTTAAAATCATCATTGATGGCTATTTGATGGCTACAAATCACAAAAGTTATTGGCCCCTTAGCACTCCTCTTATGCTTATACCTAATAAAGAGAAATAATATTAATATTAAAAGTATATAGTATCCTATACAAAATAAAGAGTAAGAGAATATTAAAATTATAGAGTAACCTAAAAAAAATGTCATCAAAGTGAGAAAAAAAATGAAGAAAAATGAAAAAGAATCCTAAACTATAATAATGAGGTACATGAGAAATAGAAATAAATTTAAAAATAATTCAATTAGACACAAAAAGATTAAAAAATAATTCAATTAGATAAGTGATAAGCAAATGGTGCCACTTAGTTATTTATGCTGACATGGCATAATATTAGAAAGTTAGAAGACTAAGAATGCATTAGAACACTTCTTTCAACTATGATTTAATATATTATAAATAGACTTGTAGGTTTTTCTACTAAAATAAGAAACACAGATAAAAAGAGAAATCAAATTAAGAAAAAGTCAAGAATATGACCTAAATAACACTAGAATCACTACAACTCTTTTATATGATCTAATTATGTCAAATCCAAATCAATTAGACCGAGTGTATCCCATTTCAATAAAAATGACATCGAAATTACTTAATGATGGCGGTGCATAAACTCAATTCAGAACAAGCACACAAACAAAACTCAATCAACCAGAAAAACACATTCAAATTAATTTTGGATAAGAAAAAATCATGAATATGACTTAAATGACGCTAGAAATCACTACAACTCTCTCGTATGATCTAATTACATCAAATTCAAGTCAATGAGATCAATTACACCTCATTTAACTCATAATGGCACCAAAATTACTTAATAATAATGACATACAAACAAGACTCAATTAACCACAAAAATACATCTAAATCAATTTTTGGTCAGAAAAGTCATGAATATACGTTAAATGACACTAGATTTAGTGAATCACTACAACTATCTTATATGACTTAATTATAACAAATCCAGGCTAATGACAACAAGCACAAGACATGCACACTAACAAGACTCAATCAACCACAAAACACATGTATGTAAATTTTAAATAAAAAAAAATCGTCAATATATTGATCATAATTCTTGTTTCACTCTCTTAACAAGAACTTGTGTCACGGTTAAAAAATTTTAGTGTCAAAATTGAGAAACTTCTGTGTCGCAATTAAAAATTGTTATTTCATGATAAATTCTACATAATTCAAAACTCCTCCTTATCTTTATCATCATCTTTTTTTCTTTTATCTTTTCCTTCTTGTTTTACCTTTTCATAATTCTTGTTTTATCTTCTTAATAAGAATAAAAACAAGAAAAAATCAAATAAAGAGAAGAAACACATAATACTACAAAATTACTAGAAAAAACACGAGAAAAAGAAGAAAAAAAACAGCAACAGTAGCA
>NC_029787.2:16864599-16876477 GCF_000816755.2 Arachis ipaensis
CATGTTAGTGAAAATAGTTGGAGCGCATTTTCACACTCTAATGAGACTAGTTTTTGTTAAATTTAGACTAACTTGATTAGACTTAGATACCAAAAAACAAATTGAATGTGTAACAACTAACAAGACTATAAAATTATACATCAAGATATCGTAATTATTATGTATGAGCACGAGATATGGCTGACATGTTTATTGAAGGAAAAATGATGTGAATTTGGAATATGATACCAAACATTGAACAAGTTGAATTGATCAAAATTTTCATTTGGATCTAACCAACCCAGAGTTATTACTGAATTGAAAAATTGAAGTTTTGCTTCCAAGGCGCGCAATGGTTCACCTTTTGATGGTTTCCCTACGAATTAAGAATGAGCTTGTACCAACCATCTCTAGTTCACATTAAACCATCAAGCATAATTCTGCCTCACTTGGGAAGCTGCTATCTCAAGTAGCATTTACCAGTTACAAAACAGCTACTAAAACAAACATATAAACAATCATGCTGTTAAACACTTAAACATGAAACGAAGATGCAGTCTATGAGAGTCCAGCATTCTGTTAAGGTTTCATTTCTATGAAACATTAAAAAGGGCCGGCCTTCATGATTTCAATCTTACATCAACTAAAATGACGAGTAGATTGAAATCGAAAACCCAGTTCATCAAAACCCCACCAGCATTCAGCAGCATCTTAGAATGTTATATACCTATTTACAAATTATAACCGTTATTGATGTGCATAAATATCATATTTGAAAGCTATGCCCAAAAAAAGTTCTGCAAAAATTGTATTAGGAAGTGACATGTCTTCTTGTCAGAATCACAGGCTTGCTTAGGTAACAAAGAGGAATTTCAAGTCAGCCTCCGTCAATTTCCCTAGCGCCTCGGAGGAGCCGCCAATAGTCCTATTAAGGGAGGGACATGAAAGCAATTGCCATTATTCATAACACATTATGTCAAGGTATGCATACCTACATTTCAAACTTGTTCACACATTTAACTTACCCTTCAAATACTAGTTCCTTTTTCTCTTGCAGTTTTAAAATCCTCTCCTCAATTGTGTTTTCAATGACAAATCTGACGATTCTGTGCAGCAAAACAATGTCAAAATTTCACCATAATAATAACAAGAGTAACCAACCCTCCATTTCTTTTTTCTCCTTTTAATTGCATTTTCGAAGTGTTGGTTCAAGAAGCAGCACCTGATTGGCTTATATTGCCCTATTCTGTGAATCCTGTCTTGAGCCTGACGCTCCACAGCAGGGTTCCACCAAGGGTCCATCAAGAAAACCTGAGCTTGCCCAACAAATGAAGCCACGTGTTAACAAATTAAATCTAGGCAAGGCTATTGGAGGGGAAAAAAGAAAAGGAAGAAAATAAAATAAAAAATAGTACCAATATTTGACTACTTTCAAAGCCTACATCAAACAAAATGTTTAAAATAGTGACCAAGAAAAGGGACTTTAAATAGTCCATTATTTGTGTAGAAATATAGGTTTATGAAAACAACAGTTCAAGGAACATGTGACAAAAATCATATTCAAGTAATCAACCCATTATGAATATATGTGGCCTACACTGAAGAAAATATGGTGCAAAAAGAGGAGCAAGAACCAAACCTAGAAAAGAACACCACAGCAAGTCATAACTCATAAGTTTGCATTACAAGTCAATAAATAGATTAACCTATTTTCCCAAAGAAGCTACTCTTAACCATAATCAAATTTATCACACTAGGAATCCCAAATATGTCGAGTTATTAACTGATTGAGGAAAGATGTTAAGAACTTCTCGTAAGTGAAGTTTAAAATATGGCAACACCGCATAGGTACTGGGTTGAACTTGGTTTTCAGGCACTTAATACTCCAATGGTTCAAATCTTGTGCATAATGAATGGTCACTCATTATAGTTCAAAACTATACAATTACCTTGGTCGGTGAACGATACAACACTTTTTGCTCAGTGCATCATAGGTCCTACCAGTATCCATAAACTAATCTCCAGATACTCTAAAACTGACTTAAAATTTGACAGCAGAATATAAAAAGATGCAAAAGGAGATAACTCACATGTGATGCAACTGTTAAATTGAGAGCAACACCACCAGCCTTCAAGCTCATGAGGAAAATTTTGCAGCCTGGATCATCAGTAAATCTCTTAATGGCAGCATCCCGAGCAGCCAATGACATGCTTCCATTCAATTGAACACAAGATACACCTGACTGCAATCAGTTTGCGATGTCATCATCTTGATGCATTCTGCACACATTTATAAAGTTGAAAGTGACATAAACATTACCTTGTGCAGGGAGTAATTTATGAGATCCAGGAATGACGTGAATTGACTAAAAACAATCCCTTTTGCAGATCCATCCCTTTCAACCATAAATCTGATTTCTTCTCTCTGCAGCGATTTCAACTCATTCAAAAACGAGTTTACCAGAAGAAATTGCAGACCAATAGATAAACTCATAAGAACATTTTTTCAAGACATAGAAGCATTGCTTCAGATACAGCTTCCCAGATGTAGTCTCTCTTACCTAATTCCCCCCTCCCCCACCAAAGAGCTGATAATAATATTATAGGAAGAATAAAATAAAAATAAATAAAAATCAACAGTCAAACCCTTCAGCTGGGCAATCTTTCAATAGACAACCATTTTTCTTCTAGCAAGCAAACTACATGAATTTGTAAGATACACACCAGTGCCTCAATTTTAGTGCTTGTCTGAAAGTTCTCAAGCCGAATTCTGTTTAGAATGCTGGAGGATCTGAAACCTTTAATGGTTGTCTTATTAACCTGAACCCCAACATCCTTGTTTGAAGTTAAATCAACAGTAAGTAACTTAGAGCATGTGGGGCATGATACTTGTCCTAAGGAAGCAGAAAAGTCTATCAAGCATGCCTTGCAAAAGATATGCTCACAAGAGGTAACCTGAAACAAAAAGGAAAAGATATTCGAATAAAAATAAACAACACAATAAAGCTGGTTTGGTTTAAGTAGCTTTCCCATTTACATGCTTGTAAAGACAGAAATAGTGGAGATACAATAATAAGTTTATTTACAAGAAGAAAAGATGAACTTACAACAGGATCTTCTACTGGCTCATGACACAGGCCACAAGCTTGTTCAACATTACCATTACTAGGCAAGTTACTTTCTCTTATTGCAGTAGTTTGAGAATATACCACAAGATATGGATGATCAACAGCCTGTGTATTTAACCAGTGATGCATGAGGCACATGAGTAGACATATAAAAGGGGAATAATTAATGATAAGAACAACTTTAAGATAATAAGAGTAATGAGAGTAATAAAGGAAATCAACTTCTGATTTCCACATTTAAAAGGAGGGGGAAAATAGTATTGAAATAAAGAATAACAATATTTCAAATAGGTCACTCAGTTTTAATTGAAATAACTCGCCCAAAAGAAATAAAAAAAAAGAAAAGAATTAGAAACATAGTTAATTGGGATTCAAGAACTTCAAAAGGAAACAGAAGTATAGAACTTCTGATTAGTTCCATTAGAATAATGAGCATTCACCTGACGAAGCCGTGTGAGGAGGTCAAATATATGAGCATAATTATTCATCAAAGTATTTTCCTCAACATATCTGTAAACAAAAAAGTAAAATATTTGAACACAAGTACACAACCATTGATGACTAGCATGGCTAAATCAAAATAGAAGAAATTTTTTCCCATTATCTAATATAATTGTAAGAATGGAATATAAGGAAACGACCAAGAGAAATCATGTATATCCAAACCCTGGATTCACCTTCTGTTCCATTTAAATAAAAAAGAAAAGTAGAATCATAGGTTCAGAATCCATTTTAATTACAAAAATATAATCATGAAAGAAATCTATAAGAAGTTAATTCTATATTTTTTACCCATCATTATCATTTCCCCCTCACTACTTTCTTCTCCACTTGCTTCAAATTGAGAAGTGTGGGAAAAGGAATTCATATTCATACAAATTCTGATATGACAAAGTACTGGTATAATCTAATATTAATCCACAAACATGGTTAAACTAAACTTGTTTGACATGATCAAACTTCTATGAGCACATTGATAACAGCTTGGAAACCAATCATCTGAAGTTGAGGCAAGGCAAGGCGTGCCAGACCTAGCTAATCAAATGTCAGATGGAAGTTTCTGATAAACACTTTTTGGCTTATGTTTTGACCCACTAGATTAACCTCAACCCTAGTTGACAAAAGGAACTGTTCAGGACAAGCAATTGCCCTCCAGGCCAATTTCATTCACAACAAGGTGATATAAGAAAGTAATTTAACAGCAACCAGTAAATTCAATAGCACTTCATTCTTACGGAATAAATTTTATTTTTATTTTCTCACAGACAACAGCTTTACCATACTTTATGATGAGATAAAGAATATGACATACGTATTAAACTGTGCCTGACTTTCATTGTATAACGATTCATAATAGTCTTGCTCTTTTATATCCAGGCTATCCTTCCTCAATGAAACCTGCAAGGAGAAATGAAATAGAAATAAATATGTAGGGTTTCCATATTCATAATTGCACAACTAGCCATATGAGCAACAGGAACTTACAATTCTAGGTGGTAGTGCAAGATCAGCAGCCCTGCCTGTTTTAGTTCGCCTTAGAACTATGTTCTTTAAAATTTTGTTCTTAAGCAGTATCATAGCTCTTCTTCCATAATCACCATATCCATACGATTGAATTGGTGTGGCAACATACTAATCAAGATTAAACATGAATAATAAAGAGCATGTTAACTTGTCAGCTAAGACTCTGTACAAAATTAAAAAGAATTGGCAACATAATCTCTGTCACACATGGTAAAGAAAAAATTAGATCAACAAACTGTAGACTTACTTTGTTCCACCAACAAAAATGTCTAACAGAACTGTGACCACAGGCTGAACATTGTTTAGAGGAGCTGCACAAGGGGACCAGGATATTAAACATAGTTAACAATTCCAGAATATCTAGTATTGAAGAATGTACAAATACATATGCCTATGAAGGCAGCACATGCACCCAACACCGTATATATTAACATAATGATGCAAGTATTTGAAAAGTGTGAAAACAACAGATGACAATGCTTATCAAATCCACATATCGTTTTTGATTCTAAGCCATACCTGTGATCAAGAGCCCGGCAATCACAGTCCTTGCAGAAATAATAGGAATAAGGAACTATTTGCAGAAACCGAACCTGCATAATGGCATTCTACGTGAATTATGTCCATGATGAGATATAAAACTTAGCTTTCAGTCTTCCACCAAACAGCGTATAGGAGAAGTTTGTCCTTGATAAATTATATAAAAAAAAAGCAAAATAGATAGTAGCCCAAAAAGACTGTAGTGTTACCAGAGAATACAGCTCTCCAACACGGTTCTGCAGGGGAGTGCCACTAAGCGCCCATCTGTATGAAGAGTCTAAGGCAAGAACAGCTTTTGCAGTGTTACAGTGTCTCGACTTTATGTAGTGTGCCTATTTTTCATATAAAGGAACAGATCAATTCATATCTCACAATGATGATTTATAATATATCGTTTGCAATAAATAAGAAACACCAAAAATGTAAAATTAGAGTTATTAGATCAAAACCTAGGCTAAAGCAACAAGTCATTAACTTTAAAAAAACAAAATGAACTGTAACCATAAGTAGGAGATAGCTGATTAAAACTTTGCTTAGGGATATTCAAACAATAAAGAAAACACCCTCAGATGTGTGGAAATAATAGAAAAAGGGAAAGGTACAAAATAACTATTTCATTGAAAAACATCTTATGGAAATTAGAAAGTTCAATTATAGAAGTAAAATAGTTCCATTAATCTTGATCATAGTATGCTATCAAAACTCACTTCATCCAATATGATCCGCTGCCATTTTACAGCATGAAGAAATGATTTCTCCCTGTCAGTGGCATCTAAATCATCCATTCCCAAGCCCATTTTCTCTTTCTTTTTCTTGTCAAAACCATCCTGTTCCAATTCTTCATTCCAATACTCATGATCTTTTATCTTCTGTTTTGTAGCAAACTTTTTCTTTTTCTTCATTTGTTTTGACTGTTTTTCTGTTCTCACAGCATCAGGTCCACAAAAATACCTCAGGTGATAAGGTAACTTATTCAGGTAAAATAATTTTCCGCAATATTGGCACTTTTCCTTAGGAGGCATCATATATTTTCTGTACTCAGACTCCACGATAGAGTAGGTTGTTATTACAAAATCATATTCAGATAACTGTTCAACATTCTTTCCTCTCCTTGCCCCATGATAAACCAGCACCTTGGTGCTTCCTTTCAAAGTAAATCGATCAATCTCATTAACCCACTGAGTGACAGCAACCACAGGACAAATAACAAGTGTTCCTTTGATAGCAGGTAAGACTCTTGATGAACCTGCCACAGGTGCAGGTTCATCTTGCTCACAAATCATGTGCTGGAATTCACGTTTAGCAAGTACTAGGGTAATTGCTTGAATAGTCTTCCCCATCCCCATCTCATCTGCAAGAATTCCTCCTCTTGACACAGAACTTTCCTGCTTCAAAGCCCATGCTAACCATTCCTTCTGGTACCTCAACAAAGGCATAGTCAGATCTGAGGATGGCTCAGCAGTTTCATTCATTTCTTCATTTTGATGATCTAAGTCAGCATCTGCTGATAAATTCTCATCGATCCACCTTTCTTGCTCCTCTTCCCAAGCATGCCATAGTAATACTATGTCAGATGCTCCCTTTTTGCTTTTCCTTGTTTTTTTCTTCTTTCGGTTATTAACCAAATTGACAACAGCTGCTGGCTGAATCTCTACATCAATCAGTTCTTCATTTCTCAAGTTGTGTGTCTTTCTTTTCTTTTTGGACTGTGCCTTTCCCCTTTTGTATAAATGGTTGCTACCATCAGATGAATCAGAAGTGTAATCAACCATTATATCAGAAACACTAATGCTTAAAGTTGGGTCTTGATTCAAGTCGAAAACACTGTTCCCATCTAATGCATCTGTAAGAAAATGACGTTTAAAAATAACACACATATGTCAGCATAATAATATTGACGATTACATAAATAAGAAGGTTTCAATTTTCTTGCACAATGATATCTACTCTGCTTCTCCTACCGAGTCATGATAAAGTAAACTAGAATCTCAAACAGACATAATTACTAGTTCATAAAACATTCCTTGAGTCAGACATCCTTTCCTTTCAATTGGGCAACACTAACAACTCAAACCGTATAGCCAACCCAGTACTACCAACTAACAAGCAAATATCATAAAATGAAAATTCTTAAAAAATAAAATCCAAACCACGAAGAAAGGTAATTAATATTAATATACCTTCATACTTGGAATCCGAAGATATTGCATAAGCATCTCCATCCATATCGTTAGTTTCAACTCCTTCAGTGGTATCCCTCGGTTGCTTCCCCTTCCCTGCTCCTAAATCCGCACATGAACACACCACAATATAACTAACTAAAACAATAACTAAGTTCCGCAAAGCAATAAATCATCACACTCGAAACCCTTTTTTTTTTAATGCTAAAAAAAATCAACTTTGAAACACTTTGCATTACGAAACCAATTAACCTCACGAAGAGAGCAAAGGTATCAGTTGAATTGGGTCACTTGTATCCAAGCATGCCTAAAATCTCTAACAATGGAATCACTTGTTAGACTCAAAACTCCGTTAAAAAGTAATAGTAAATAAACAAAATATAAAATAAAAACTGAAAATGGCTAAAAATAACGCACTCACAAAGTCGCAATTCAATAACATTGTAGCAGATACCAAAAGGTAGTAAAGTCAACACCAAAAGCCGCGAAAAGAAAAAAGAAAAAAACAAATAAAAAAAACGGAAAAGACAAAATAAAATTAAAAAAAAAAAAAGAAAAGAAATAGATAGTAGGAGTGTTAGTGTGTTACCAGAAGGCGAGGTTTGGGAAAGGCGACGATGAGAACGAAGCTCCATTGTGAAAGAGAGAAAGAGAGAGAGGGGTTTAGGGTTTTAGATTGGAAGGTGCGGTTGGAAAGTGTTTTTTTTTTTTATGTTGCGAGAAAAGAAAAGAGAGAAGTGAGAAGAGGGAAGAGAGGGGGGAAGATGGTTGTGTTAAGGGAACCGCACTCGCTCCACAAACTGTGTGACACTCAAACGGCGGGAAGACACTTTGTTTAACAGTGCCTCAACGACAAGTGCTACTATTCTCTGCAACGCGGACCACCTTATCCCTAATTAATTAACTAATCCGCATTTATTATGATTCCACCATTTCTATTTGTATACGTACAAATATACTTTTTATAAAATAAAATTCCTTTTGCACTTGTAACAAGTATTTTTAGTAAACATAATTTAAATGTATCACTTTTTAAATTTTTTGGGAAACAAATATTATTAGAGTTTTATAACTTTTAAAGATGTAATTTGACGTTTTAAATTCGTCACTTAAGAGGAATAGATTTTTTTAATTTTTTTTTAATTGTTTGATAAAGTATAATTTTTTATCGTATATTTTTTTAGTAGAACAAAAAAATATGTGAAAAAAAATATTTAATAATAAAAAAATACACTTTATCAAATAATTAAAAAAATTAAAAAAATCTATTTCAATTAAAAGAGATGTTCTGTTAATTTTTTTTTAAATTATCTTTTATATTCTTTTCTTTCATTTTGTTATCGAGTATTTTTTTACATTTTTCACAAAAGAAAGGGTTTTTTTTTTGTTACTAGGATCTATTTATATTTATACCAAGTGTAAGTGTTGTTGATATTATTTTTTTTTTTTTCGGAATTTTAAACGGTCAATGTACCTTTAAATACAGAATCATTGAAAATGTCTCTAATATTCTCTTTCCTCATTAACTCAAAATTGTTTTATCTTACTTTTTGACTACATTTAATTTCAAAACTTTTACTAATTGTGTATTTAATCATAGTGGCAGATAATAAAAAATTATGCGAGTATCCACAGATATTTTTTTTCCTATAGAAGACAATAAGAAAAATTAATAAAAAACTAATTTTGCATCATTTGACAACAAGTATAATACTCGATAACAAAATAAAATAAAAGAATTTTAAAAAAATAATTATGGATATTATAATTTCAAGAACTAAATTATACAAGGCACGATGTGATCGAAAAAGCACTATACCAAATTAACTTAGATGATGTATATTATTTGAGACAATCCGAATCAAAATTAACTTTCACTCTAAGAATGCAATTGCTTTGTTTCAAGAGCTCTCTTGCCAATGGGATATTTGTACAATGTTTATAATAAGCTATTTATTTAGTCCAATATAAATTAAAAATGAAAATTATCCACAAAATAATAAATTTAAAAATTCTTATTCAGTTATTTCACATTAAATTTTAAATTTTAAATTCTCTAATTTTAAATTTTAAATTTTTAAAAAATTCAGTTAGTTATTTCAAAAAAATAACCATCTAAAATTCTGATTTACTTCACTTCAATATTCTCTTCTTTTTCAATCGGCGGTCATCTACATTCATCAATAATCATCTCATTTCAAAGTTGCTATTTGGCTTGCCACACGACACTCACCCTTAGTAAAAATAACAATCCACTTAAGGATAAAAATAATCATCTGCATACCTAATAAATTGAACATCTAACATATTTTAATTATATATAACTAAACTCAATCCAATCAAAATAATCATCTATATAAAATTAAAATAACCATCCACATACCTACTAAAATGACCATCCTAAATTGATCATTAAAATAGAAGAATAAGATGAATAAAAGAAGAAACAATTATTGTAGTGAAACATAATTTTGAAGGACTAGGCATGACGAAAACAGCACTGTTGTGAAGCAAAAGCTCAAATCTAAAATAAGCTAACCTTAAAGGAATGGGAGAAAGCGAAGCCAGTTTGGAAGAGAGGCGTGCGAAAAAGCGGCAGCAACGTTAGACTGAGCGTCAGAGGGCGAGGCGTGTCGGGCTGACCGGCGGAGATGAGGACGATGTTGGTGGGAGGATGTGGCGGCGTCGGTATGGCTGGCGAAGAATTCAGTGACACGAGGTGAAAACCGGAGAAGATGACCGTGAGCTTTGAATGTGTATTGGAGGTTACGGTAAGATTAGAAATAACCGTACGTAGTGTGAATGGGTTTAAATATTAATCCTAATTTTTTAAATTTTAAAATTTAAAATTAAATAATTAATGATATAATTTTTAATTGTAATTTTATCTTTTTTTAATCCATTATATACATTGTACATAATTAGTATTGCTTCCCAATACTTTTTCATTGTTTTTTTGTGTTATTTTCTAATTCTATGGGTCAAAGATTAATTCGTCATAAATTAGAGTTTAATTTAAAAATTTGTTATTAACCAATTACTGGATATACAAAATAGAATTCAAATCTAAACACTTATTCAAACAGATTTATGAACTAATCACTGACCAACCTAACTTAATTTCTTTGTACTAACGAAATTATCATAAGAAAAAGTGCTAAAACAAGGTTCTTCATTATTACAGAAAGAGAAACAACACTCACCAAACATCAACGGCCGTGATTCTTCCATGTACATTTGATATATTCATATCATGGTATGTAGCACAATAGGCGTGTTATAAGTTGTAATTTCCCCCTCTGAACACGTTACCATTGGTACACATTAAAAGCATTTTGTGTTTGGACTTTGGACATGAACAAACCAAGAATAGAGTCATGGGTGAAATATTATTTTATTTTTTATTTTATCAAAGTATGCTTCCTTTTTTCTCTTTTTTCTTTTTTTACTAAAATGGAACATTTTTAAATAAGGTTGCTTACTGAAGAAGAATGGATTTCGGCAGTTCCAAAAGAATGGTACTATTGTCTTAGTGGTATGATATAATGCTACACGACAATAAGAATAGAAATTTTGGTCCATGTATACTAGAGTTTTAATAATTAGGTCATACATGGGAATTTTTTTTTATTAGATTTCGTTATTTAACTTTTCAAGATTTAGCTATTTCTGATAAAGAAATATTTGTAACTTATATATAGGTCAGACAAATTAGGCTTATATAGAGATCTATGCTGGTGGGCTTCTTAGTCAGGACCTTGTAATATTTTTAATAATATTAAACCCCTGTATGTTTTATCCTTTTGCGCGTGAAAATAAATGGGTACAATCCAAGTTGATGGCTTTGGAAAATAATTATTGAATAGGAGTCGGTGAAACTTGAATGTTGTGGATGTTGCATTATGACGGTGATTGTTGAATAGGAATAAATTGTTGATTTTTTTTTTTTTTGGTGATAAAATTGTTGAACTTTAGTAGTAAGATTTTCAATTTTCAATTCTTTCATACAAAATTTCACTTAATTCCAATCATCACGTAGGTGTAATTGAAAGGCTAACTTCAATGACCTGAAAATTGAACAACCATTTAGGGTCAGTTTGGATAACTAACTTAATTAAGTTTATTTTGATAAAATAACTTAAACAATAAATAATTTTGTTAAAAGTAACTTATAAATAATTTTTTGTTTAAATTTTTAACTCTAAAAGTGCTTATTTTAAAGAAATGTAATGAAAAGTAGAAGTATTATGAGAGAAGTCATTTTTTTTAACTTCTCTATAAGCTCCAAAGTAGCTTCTTAGAAAGTTGCAATTTGGTTTTGAAAATTGCACCCGACATTAATACTACTACTTTTTATAAGTCAAAAGTTAAAAAAAGCTACTTCTAGAGTTTCCCAAACGGGCCCTTAGTGCTTGTTTGATTAGCAGCAGCTTATCCAAAATGATCAGTTTATTTATCTGATTAGTAAGGTTTAGTTTGATCAAATTTTTTAGAAATGAGCTTTTGTTTTTTAAAAAGATACATTTT
>NC_029787.2:16876867-16900047 GCF_000816755.2 Arachis ipaensis
CAGTTTTTATAAATTATTTAAAAAAAAAATAAAAATTTTACCAAACCAAATTTAAGAATTGAGAATTTGAATTTTGTCTTATCCATATTGCAACTAATTGCAATAGTTGAAGTAATGCTCTGCAAACGATGTATGTTGTTATGGTTGAATACACAATACTAAACTCCGATGGAGTATTGGAAAAACGACAAATTGCAAGATATAATGTATGTAATTGCCGGTCACAGAATAATTCCAAAAGATGTAAAGAACTAAAATTACAAATGCATAATGTTTAATTGAATAAACAAAAATTGCTGTCTGGTTAAAATCTCTGCTAGCAAAACCTCAATAGAAAAAAAATTAGATAATAATTAAAAAAAAAGGTACGGCTAAAGAAATATGCTAAATATAACAATTTTTTAAAGAGAATATCCATTACGGTTTTATTGAAACGATTAAGATAATTAAAGGAAGAAGAAAACAGAAAAATGGCTGATAAACTGCTCCGAAAGATTAGAAAAAATTTGTAATAAAATTTTTAGTCAATAATCAAAACCAATTTAAAACAGCAACATCTAAAAATGTGGAAAAAGCACGACACAAGATATAACACCCTACCACACTAAGCTTTACGCTTAAGTCGTAAAACGAAGGTGGTGTGGTATTACGACCTCTAAAATAAAATGAATACATATAATAGCAGAAGAATTATAATATGCTAGGAGCCTTGAAATTAGGGGAAATAAAAATCGCGAGATAAAAGTGCAACGCTCAAGGAACGAGTTAACTTGCATGCTAAGAAAACCATAACTATCAAACATAAGATAACAGAAGTAGGAATAGAGTGTCAAAGATACAAAATAACAAGCTCCTGACTCAGCTTGCGAAGTCAAGACTGATCGGAGAATATTTACATATATATACATACATATCCAAAACCCAAAAGTACATATACACAATCCTGCCTCTCCATAAACCTCTAGGAGGATCAAAAGAATAAGTTATGCGGAGAGAAAAACCAAGTACATATATATACACCATAGCATAACAAAATAACCTTGTAACCACTCCGCTTCAAGAGTCCAGACGCCTAACGAGATGCCTCTCGACCTGCATCTGAAAAACAACAACATAGTATGGAATGAGAACCGGAGGTTCTCAGTATGGTAAACGTGCCACACACATAATATATAAGGTCCTGGGAATGCCAGAGGCAATCCTAGAACGCCGATACTCAGGTTATAAAGCTTAAAGTATTAAACAGAAGCCATAAAAGGTGGTTTTCTAAGAATATTTAAACCTAGCTTAACTTAACCTTAAATCTAAGTCCCATACTGTCATTCCTCCATACCTCCAGTTTCATCATACATTTTCACAGACAAATAGACGGATAAAGACAAACACAAGAAGGTTACAATTACTGCAGGTAACAAATACACATTTAGCATGGCAAGTACATATAGGCATACCCAATTAAAGCACAAGCAAGTAGCTCAAGTAATATGCATATGATGCATGCCTGTCCTATGGCTGATGAGGCTCATCTGTCGGTTATCCAGCCAACCCGACAAGTCTGAATTGTCCTTAGACTGTCCCCTGAAAAGCTTTACGCTTAAGTCGTAAAACAGAGGTGATGTGGTATTACGACCTCTAAAATAAAATGAGTACATATAATAGCAGAAGAGTTATAATATGCTAGGAGCCTTGAAGGATAGGGGAAATAAAAATTGCGAGATAAAAGCGCAACGCTCAAGGGACGAGTTAACTTGCGTGCTAAGAAAACCGTAGCTGTCAAACATAAGATAACAGAAGTTGGAATAGAGTGCCAAAGATACAAAATGACAAGCTCCTAACTCAGCCCGCGAAGTTAAGACTGGCCGGAGAATATTTACATATATATACATACATATCCAAAACCCAAAAGTACATATACACAATCCTGCCTCTCCATAAACCTCTAGGAGGATCAAAAGAATAAGTTATGCGGAGAGAAAAACCAAGTACATATATATACACCATAGCATAACAAAATAACCTTGTAACCACTCCGCTTCAAGAGTCCAGACGCCTAACGAGATGCCTCTCGACCTGCATCTGAAAAACAACAACATAGTATGGAATGAGAACCGGAGGTTCTCAGTATGGTAAAGGTGCCACACACATAATATATAAGGTCCTGGGAATGCCAGAGGCAATCCTAGAACGCCGATACTCAGGTTATAAAGCTTAAAGTATTAAACAGAAGCCATAAAAGGTGGTTTTCTAAGAATATTTAAACCTAGCTTAACTTAACCTTAAATCTAAGTCCCATACTGTCATTCCTCCATACCTCCAGTTTCATCATACATTTTCACAGACAAATAGACGGATAAAGACAAACACAAGAAGGTTACAATTACTGCAGGTAACAAATACACATTTAGCATGGCAAGTACATATAGGCATACCCAATTAAAGCACAAGCAAGTAGCTCAAGTAATATGCATATGATGCATGCCTGTTCTATGGCTGATGAGGCTCATCTGTCGGTTATCCAGCCAACCCGACAAGTCTGAATTGTCCTTAGACTGTCCCCTGACGTGCATCCCCAAGAGTCTATGCATAGCTTTTTCTCAAATAATCAATATTGCTCAATGAGGGTAACATTCCCGGGAATTTATATAGTGCCCGGTCACACTTACGTCGTAGGGTCAACAGAGTATCGAGTTTTCAACCTGGTACACGTGGTGGCAAGCCACATCACTTGATCCAGGGAATCTCGTATCTCAGATTATTCAAATTCATAAGCCATATAAATAATTCAATTATAATTCATCAACATCCACATCATTCTCAATCGCATCTCATTCATCATTATACGTCAATCATATTCAATCCTTATCCTTCATTATCACACCTCCCATTCCGTCCATCAATAGTTCCAATTCAAAACATAATTCATTATTTTCTAAATGAATCAAACTTAAAACATGCTCATTTTCTTAAGGTTTAATTATTCTGCAGGTCCCTATAGTTTCACCGAATTTTCAATTAGGTCCCTATACTTTTTTTCTTTTTAATTGGGTCCCTATACGTGAAATTTTTTTTCAATTAAGTCCCTGCCGTGTATATAACGTTAAAGTTAACAGAATATTCTTAATAAAAAATGAATATTCTTTAAATTTGGTTGGAGTGGCTAGCTGGAGAAACATGCATTATTTCAAAATACCCAAATCACCCCTTGCAATTTATCACAGGTAAAAAAAAGAAACTCTAACGTTCTCTATGGAGAACGCGATTAAGTCGTCCTCTGCTTCCCCTCTTTCGGGCCGTCGTCAACATCCGTCGCTGGGGACTTCTGCAAGGAACGCTTGGTGGTTTGCCGTTCGGAGGTGGTCAGCGCGTTCCCCGTCACCGTTCGTCGCGGTGAAGCCCATCACCGTCGCTGCGCCGTATTGATCGGAGCCTCGTAGCGCCTGGCCTCCCGTCCCCGCATTGTGTGTCTGCTCCATCTCCCTGCACTCGAACGTTCTCTCTGAAAACAGGTCGGGAAAAAAAGCTTCTTTTGTTAGTTTTAAAAGTTGATGTGTATGCTAATTTTTTTTTTTATAAAAATGACATTGGTTGAATATCTATTTCTGAGATTGATTTTTGGATTGTTTTGATAATGGTTGATTTAGGGTTTACAATATGGATATCTCTATGCATGGATTTTGTTAAAGGGGGAATTGAAATATAAATTAATTTTGCTAATGATAAATTGTGTTTATTCTTGAATGTTGATTGTTGTGGCTGTGATGATGTTTTTTAAATGGATTATGTTTCTGTTTTTAATACCTATAGTGATGGAGGACTCAGATTTCACCATAGACATACATCATGGTGGCAAGTTTATGACGAATCTTGAAGTAACACTAACCATTGAAGACGTGAAGCTTCTCATCATGATAAATCTTTTTTGTTACTTCACCAACCTTTCTTCTTCATCTTGGTGTCCCATTTTAATCTCTTGGCTTTTAAGGAAGAATTGATTGACTGAGATTGGGAATAAAGAGAAGCTGAATGTTTTAGAGGTGTTCTATTCATATTGTGTTGTTTTTTTTTCAGTTTTTTAGTTGTTTTTAGTTCTTGTCTCTTAAGCTGTGAATTCTTAAGTTGTGTGAATTTGTAGTTCAATTTCAGTTTTGCTTAATTGTTTGCAACTTCTGTTTGTTTCTCAAATTATATTCTAAATTTTGTTGATGGCTATGATCCATGGATTCTTCAAAATTAAGGATGTATTGTATTGCACTCGTATCTTTCAAAGAGTATTTAAGCCAAGGGAATTGGAGTTCTTGATCCTTATATCAGACAAGGCATATACAAGGAATGAAGTTCTGGATATGGTAATATATGTTTTCCTTGTTTAGTACTACTATCTTAACATATATGCATGCATTTATAGAGAAAATAAACTCATATTTATTTGTTTATTTTTGTCTGATAAACCCTTTCAGGAGAAGTTGATGCTGAACACATTGCACTTTAACATGTCTGTTCCAACAGCATATGTTTTCATTAGAAGCTTCCTAAAGGCAGCACAAGCAGACAGAAAGGTAGCAACATGCTTGATAAAATTCATAGTTAAAAACTCTCATTTCTCTTATTATGATGATGATCATTGATATGGTTAAAATTACGAACTTGTTAATTGATACTTACTTACGAGTTTAATGGTTGGTTTCTACCAGAAGGCTGGGTCAGGGAAACTTATAGGGGTGCATCGGAAGTACTGTTCTTCAAAGCACAACTACACTGCAAAATGTGAAGAAGCAAGTTTTCTTCTTGATAACTCATTGTTGTAGCAGCCACATGTATAGCTAGCTATTAACAAAACAGCCACAACTACAAACTTGACTTTTACTTGGGTTGCATATTTGGGGAATCATAGATTTTATTTCTAGGATCATCCCCCTCTGATGATGCTTTTTCTTACTTCTAAATTTACTTTCATTTAGTCCCTTTACTTTTACATTATGTTCCTATGGTGGGAACATAACTGTCTAAATCTGTATTTTTTCTTGTTCCATTCAACAAAATAATGGAAATGATTGGTATAGAAACAATTTCATTCATTATGAGAAGTATTTCATTATTGCTCTTTGCCCAACATGTATAATGTAGTATTTTTTTTAACAAAATGTGTGTATGGTTTAATCCATGATTACTCTTTAGTTGACAATTCAAACAATTATCTTGAAGATAATCCATGAGCATTGATCGGAAACTTGTGTCGAATTCAAGATGCAGCAACTAAACCGAGCAATTGAACCATAAGAATTTGGGCCAATTGTTTTAAGAATGCTCATCAGCTCATGTATCATTTGAACCAAAATATGTTACTAGAGAAAAATGTTTTAAAAAACTCATATTTGTACCTAGATTGATTAAGGGTACACAAGCAAAAGAATGATAGTGACAAAATAAAAAGGATTATAGGAATATCTTTTATGTTGTATGTTGTAGAATCATTGAATATTGAATATTTATAGTTTTATCGAATTTTTAATTAGGTTCCTATACTTTTTTTTCTTTTCAATTAAGTCCCTAAGGGTATACAAGTAATTTCACAATTTACTAACAGTTTTTTGTCGTTTACCGTTAAAAAGGACTAATTTGAAAAAAAAATAATATATAGGGATCCAATTGAAAAGAAAAAAAGTATAGGGACCTAATTGAAAATTCGATAAAACTATAGGGACCTGCAGAGTAATTAAACCTTTTCTTAATAACTCTAAATCAAACCATATAACCTTTGAATCTAAATCTTTTTAAATAATCATATAAACCAAAATCTCTAATTTTTATAAAATTTCGGCAGCATCTCCTCTAAAACTCGGACTTTGCCACCCTTTTCGGGTCCAAATCTGCTTTCTTTTCAATTCAACATACCCTTCCTCATTATCATAACAGTCACCACAATAAATCTACCTTAAATCAACAATTATACTCATACAATATTCAAATCCAACAACCAAAATTCAACTAAGGATCATAGTTCACTAATCCTAGGCTTCTAACACAAAATACCTCAAATCAATAATTCACCAAATCATTAGTTAATCAACAAGCACCAAACTAACCATGTTCATCAACAATAACATTCAACCATAATTCTCTCCAAATTAACATAACAACATTTACCATCCAAAATTAATAACTAATTATCCAATAAACTTCAACCAAATATATTCATCAACAAATTACTAAACATTAAACATACATCTGCATTCCAACTTATCCTATGGTCATCTAGTCTAAGTTTTCACAGAACATTATATATTAAATGCAAGAAACCTAAACCATACCTTGGCTGATTTCCACGTAACGATCAAAGCTATTTATTCAAAACCAAGGCAGCCCCTTGATAAACCCCAATTTTGTGGTTTATCTTGTGCTTATTTTAGGGGATTTTATCACCTTTTTCCATATTTATTCAATGAAATAGCATGGTTTTGCAATTCTCCCTTGATTTGTGCTTAAATGTGAAAACATGCTTTTTAGGCCCTAAAATTAGTGATTTTAATTCACTTTAATTTCATTCGATGCCTTGATGTGTTTGTTGAGTGATTTCAGGTTCATAAGGCAAGTATTGGATGGAAGGAATGAAGAAAAAGCATGCAAAGTGGGAGAACTCATGAAGAAATGAAGGAACCGTAAAGCTGTCAAGCCTGACCTCTTCGCACTTAATCGACCATAACTTGAGCTACAAAAGTCCAAATGAGGCGGTTCTAGTTGCGTTGGAAAGCTAATATCCGGGGATTCGAAATGATATAAAATTTGCTATATGTTACTTCGCGCTCAGGGGCACGCACGCGCCATGTACGCGTGCGCGCCGATGCTGTTGTGGCCCACTAAAGTGAATTTGCCCCTAGCGATTTCTGAAGCACTTTGGGCCCAACCGAACTCATTTCTAATGCTATTTCATGCAGAATTCAAGCTTGGGCAAAGGGAAAGCAATTGTTTGGTAGTATAGCATCATGTAGGTTAGTTTCTAGAGAGAGAATCTCCCTCTTCTCTCTAGAATTAGGTTAGGTTAATCTTTCTTAGATTTAGGTTCAATTACATGTTTTCATCTTGTTTCTTTTATGAATTCTTGCTTCTACTCTTTCATTCTCATGATTTGTAGTGTTAATTTTCCTTTTATGCTCTCTTTTATGTTCATGCACTCATGATGGATTTGGTTTACATTTAATGCAAATTTGATGTTGATGTTCTTTTAATTGTTGATTTAAGTTGTGAATTTACTTTTCTTGCAATTAGTAGTTGGTAGATTTATATTTCTTGCACTTTTACTATGCTTTCATTACATGCCTTCCAAGTGTTTGATAAAATGCTTAGTTGGGCCTTAGAGTAGATTTTGAGCATTCTTGGCTTGGAAAGAGTAATTAGGCAATCTTGAGTCATGAAAACCCAACTCATGTTGGTGATCTAGAGTTGTTAGCTAATATTGTTTCCATTGACGCTAATCTTTTGCTAATTTAATTAGTAAGTTGATTAGGACTTTTGGATTGAGATTAGCTAGTCTTGTTAGACTTTCTCCGAGTATGAGGATAACATGATACCTTCCTCCATCGTCGGGGATGACGTAATAAGATAAATTCTTGTTTATATTTGTGACATGATTAATTAGTCTTGTTTGACATTCTCTCTATGTGAAGATGACATGATACCTTCTTCCGTTTGTTGGAGTTAACTAAATAAGATGAATTAATCATTGTATGACTAGGATAGAAAGCCTATATTCTCAATCCTTGCCATGAATGTCTCTCTTCATTAATTGCTCTCTTTAATTACTTGCTTAATTTACTTTTCTTGCCATTTATTTTTTTGCCCAATTATCAACCAAACCCCCTTTACCCGTTCATAGCCAATAATCATTTACTTCATTGCAATTCCTTGTGAGATGACCCGGAGTCTAAATACTCCGGTTAATTCTTATTGGGGTTTGTACTTGTGACAACTCAAATTTAATTTGATGTGAGAGTCGTTTGTTGGTTTGGAGCTATGCTTACAACGAAGTAAATTCCTTTCTTTAGGAAGAAAATCTAGACTGACGACAATTTTTATCATCAAATTAATGGCGCCGTTGCTGGGGAGTTGCAATGGTGTTATGTTATTGGTTATTGTATATATGTGAATATTGTAAATAGGTTTATCTTTTGCTTCTTTGTTAGTTTTTGCTAGTTTTAGGATTTAATTTTCTTGCTTCTTATTTGATTTTGTTTCTATTTTCTCTTGCTATCATGAATTCTCACTTTGGCTATGAGTTTGGTTCTAACTATGTTGTAGAAAATGAGAGCTTGAATGAGGATGTGTATCAAGGATGGGACAATCAAAGGTGGGAGGAGCCATATGCATATAATCAATCCTCATGGCAACAACCTCCACCAATGCATTATGAAGAATAGCCATTCTATGATGCATACCAATCCAATGGTTATAGTGAATCTCCTTGTGACTTCCAAGAACCACCACCATACACCTATGAGCCATATCCTCAACATAACCCTCAACCATACTCACAAGCCCCTTCTTACCAACCATTTTCATATGACCCCAATCCATATCCATCCTACCAACAACCATATGAGCCATATGAACCACACATAGAGCCACCACTACTCCAACATCAACATTTTCAAGAACCACCCCCTCCATACTATTACCAAGATGAACCACCTCCAACGCATGCAAATTTTCAACCACAAGATGAATTCTACTTTTCGCCACAACCACCTTCTGACTGTAATACCTTCCCCTCAAACAATGAACCCTTTCTTCCACCATCATTCCCCGATGAAGCCTCTATGCTAGAATTAAGGGATATTGAATCTCATATCTTAAGGCAACACGAGAAGGATGAAAAGAATTTTGAGGAGTTAAGAGCAAAAATGGCCATCATGGTAGAAGCCATTGGCAACATAGTCTCATCCCGCCTAAGCCTATGCGATCAAGGCACTTCCATTGTGGAATGTGGAGAAGAAACGAAGGAGCTTAGTGAGGGAGTGAACTTGAAGCTCCAAGGTAAAGAAGAGGAGTTAAAGCAAGAAATGCAACAAGAGAAGGAGGTAGAGATTATTGAAGAAGAGGAAGAAGCGGTTGAAGACTTAGGAGATGCGGAACCACCTTGGGAGTCTAGGATTGAAGAAAACCCCTCCAAGATGATTGAAATTGATGCTAAGGAGGAATGTACACAACCTCCAAGGCATATCTCTTATGAAGAATTGGATGGGATAGAGCAAGAATTGAGTCCCCTTGGTGATGAAGATCAAGCATCAAGTCTTAGTGGTGACGAATCCTTTGAGCATGAAGAACCTTCTCCCGATGAGATGGAAAGCAATGTGGAGGTAAATGTCTCTCACCCTCCCATTTATGATTTAAGTAAGGGAAAAGAGTTAGATAAAAGTGTTGAACAAAGGATTAAGATTAAGAGATCTTGTGAGGAGGTGGAGATCCTTAGAAAAAGGAGGATGAGAATTGAATATGCGTGCTTTAGCAAGACCCTTGGAATCACCTTTGCCTAGGTTGCCATCTACACCTTCATTTGAGTGGATAAAATTCATTTCTATTATCTTTATTATCCCACTCGAATATGGCTTGCTTGAAACGGATGGTCAACTTAGGATGCTTTGTGGGATGAAGTGTAAAAGAAAGATGTTTCGTGGTTGGCGTTGTAAGTCTAGGCTCATTATGGTTGAAGCTTCAAGGAGTAAAGGTTGGACTAGTGCTCAATTGGATGGGTCTAGGAGGATAGTTTGGTGCTTCTATGAGGATTCATCTCTCTTGCCACCCGGAGGAAACCACCATGATTAACTCAAGGACGGGTGTGAAAACAAAGTGTGGGATCCCGGATCGCACAAGGAAGATCAACTTTGGGAACCTATGGTTTGTGAAGAACTCCATCAAAGCTTGGAGTTACTAACTTTGAATGACTAAGCACAATGGAAATCCAAGCATTGGTGGATGTTCAAGGATGGATTCAAGCACAAGCCACCTTGATGAAGAGCTCCCCATAAGTCCAACTTAAGGACAATAAACAAAAGTGCTAGGTGGGAGACACCCCACCATGGTAACATCTTTCCCTTTTTCTCTTTGTAAATATTGGTAATATAGGTTTAATTCCTTGTTTTGATTGCTTAGTTGAGTTTATTTGGGAGTCTAGTAGGTTAAATAAGATTTTATGATGTTTTGGTAGCTGTTTGGAGGTTTGGAATGCTTGGTTTGGTGCAAAGGCATAGAAAAATTTTGAAAAACAGAGCACCATCCACGTGTGTGCGTACCTGGCGCGTACGCGTGCCTCAAGCATTTTCGACCATCCACGCGGACGCGCCATGTATGCGTACGCGTGGATTGAATTTTTCCACTTCCTATACATTTACCCAAGAGTTGTGCCTGACGTGTGCCAACTTTGTGCCCAAGGCACGCGCACGCGCACCTTGCGCGTACGCGCCCCTCTCAAAATAAGCCATCGACGCGGACGCGCCATGTACGCGTACGCGTCGCTTCCATTTTCATCAATCCACGCTTACGCGCACATGATGCGCACGCGTGGATTGCCCTGTTTTCACTCACTTTTTTTTCTTCTCCTCTTTCCATTTCTTTCCTTCTTCTCTTCTCTTTCCACCCTTCAATCATCATCCAACACTACCAAGCATCATGTAACACCATTTCTTTTAGTTAGTTAGTTAGTTTAATTTTTGTTTTCCATTATAAGTGTTGGATTACTAATCTTGTTTACTGTTTACTGCTGCTGCTTATTGATAGGATGTTAGTTTAACATCATTGATGTTAATTGTCATTGTTAGATTTTTTGTTGAGGTTATATTTGGTTACTTGGCTCGGAACTTTTCATGTTTAATGCTTTTGAATACCAAGTACATGTTACATTGCCTTTATACATCTTAACTCTTTGAGTTGCATGTTTTGGCCACCATGTATTCATCATCTATTGTTAGGCAATTGTACATTATCAATGCATTTTTTTAGGATGCTTGATCT
This sequence comes from Arachis ipaensis, assembly GCF_000816755.2. NCBI lineage: Eukaryota > Viridiplantae > Streptophyta > Magnoliopsida > Fabales > Fabaceae > Arachis > Arachis ipaensis. The sequence continues at coordinate 16,887,869 of NC_029787.2, forward strand.
AATTGATCATCACCTATTTCATGCATTGAGTTTGTAGAATTGTGAATTTGGATCGAAAGCTTACCTAGCGACATATTTTTGAGCTTTCTAAGCTTTGTGGACCATGCTTGCTATGTGATTGATTTTTGACTTCTATATCCTTTTTCCTAAGTTCCATAGCATCCATGTGTTCCACCTCTATGTCACTTAGGTGTTGCAACGACTTCAATAGGTGTCATTGATTGTGGTGTAAGTTTCATACACCATTATGTTCATTAAGTTCACTTACACATCAATCAATGCCCATTCATTATCCAATTTCACAATTGCTTGATTCTTGCTTGAATGCTTTTATGCTTTTTCACTACTCGTTGGGTTGTTTTAGCCTACAAGTCTTTTCAAGTATCTCAAGCACACTAGAATGAGTGAAGTGCATGTTTTCTTTTGTATAATTGTGACATGATTTTTAAATGGTAGGGTGTGAGTTCTAAACCGCATGCAAATTAGGACCCACACACTTATTTTTCATTATTGTCACACCAATTCACTCACTCAATTCTAGTGATTTATCTCATTCCAACAATCCATACTTCCTTGCTTGTGCATTTACTTGTCTTATTATCTCTTGTTTTCTATGTTCAGGATGAATCATCATAAGCAAAAATGGAAGTGGAAGGAAGAACACGCAGCATCGGTTGACCTGCCAACTGAAGGTAGCAACTAGGAAAGTCGCCGTACCCCCTTGTTCATCTTTGAGTGCACCGAGGACGGTGCAAACTTTTAAGTGTGGGGAGGTCGTCTGACTATTCGGCATTTTTGGGTAACAAGTTTCTAATCCCAACACTTTTTTCATTTCATTTTTAGGAATTTTAGATTTTTTGGTTGCATTGCATATGTATATATTAAGCTTAGTCAAAATCATGATATTTTCCAAAGATTTTATCTATAGGGCACCCCAATTGATTGAAAAAAAAATTTTAGAACTTGCTTGAATTATATACTTTGTGGAACATGATTTTTGAGCTAAGAACAAAAGCATGTGAGATTTGAGCCTAATTGTGTGGTTACATCATATATAACCACCTATTTTCATTCTTGTGTGCATTATTCTCTTCCTATGATTGTAATCTTTGATTTGTTTGATTCTTTATATCCATTATTTTGTGTATACATGCATTTATATGATTGAGGCCATTGTTCAAATATCTCACTTACCCAAATAGCCTACCTTTTATCTTCCATTGTTAGCCAATTTTGAGCTTATGCTTAACCCATTTGTTCTTAATTGTAGCACATTATAAGCCTAAATGAAAAATAATAAATATCCCTTAATTTGGATATTTGATTAGCTTAGGCTAGTGAGAGTGTTTATCATTTGATTTTGGGAGAGTTGGGAATATTGGGTAGAGATAAAAGCGTATTTTTGTATTTGTGTTGAGAATCTTGGGAATTGGGTACAGACTCATGTATTAATCATGTGTAAATCATATGCATTGATGTTCTTGTATATATTTTAGTTTAAAAAGAAAAAAAAAGATGAAAAAAAAATAATAATAAAAAAAATAAAAAAAAAAAGAGACAAAGAATTGCAATAAAAAGGGGACAAAATGCCCCAAAGCAAGGTTTAATAAAAGTCAATGCATATGGGTGGTGATCAAAAAGAGAATGCATGAGTGTGTGAAAAAGTGAAGAATGGGTAGTTATGTTTGTTTAAAATTGTATAGGTTGTCATAGGTTAGGTGGGAAGTTTAAGTTAATCAAAGATTCAAATTTCAAGCTCACTTGACCATATGCATCCTACCTTGACCCTAACCCCATTACAACCTATGGGAAGTCCTCATGATATTTGTATGCATGCATGAAATAATTGTTGATTGTTAGATGAAAAAACAAATCTTGGAAAACATGATTAGGGGAGAAATGAGTGAATCAACCCCATACACTTGAGCGACTAGAGCAGATACACATCCGGTGAGGGTTCGATTACTCAATTACATGTTTCTACCCATGATCATCTCTTTTCTTGCAAGTTTGTAAAATCTTTTTAATAATTTAATTCAATTGTGGGTTTGATTTGACTGCTATGGCTTTAGCCCTTATACTTGTATATATATTCTTGGAAATTGAATTGTTTTGACCAAGTGGATGCATTCATATAGATAGATTGCATATAGATAGGTTGCATTTAGTTAGTTTACATTGAATAAACGTTGATGTCCCTTTGCTTCTTTCTTGATTTTAGCATGAGGACAAGCTTAGTTTAAGTGTGGGAAGAGTTGATAAACCCCAATTTTGTGGTTTATCTTGTGCTTATTTTAGGGGATTTTATCACCTTTTCCCACATTTATTCAATGAAATAGCATGGTTTTGTAATTCTCCTTTGATTTGTGCTTAAATGTGAAAACATGCTTTTTAGACCCTAAAATTAGTGATTTTAATTCACTTTAATTTCATTCGATACCTTGATGTGTTTGTTGAGTGATTTCAGGTTCATAAGGCAAGTATTGGATGGAAGGAATGAAGAAAAAGCATGCAAAGTGGGAGAACTCATGAAGAAATGAAGGAACCGTAAAGCTGTCAAGCCTGATCTCTTCGCACTCAATCGACCATAACTTGAGCTACAGAGGTCCAAATGAGGCAGTTCTAGTTGCGTTGGAAAGCTAACATCTGGGGCTTCAAAATGATATAAAATTTGCTATATATTATTTCACGCTAAGGGGTGCGCACGCGCCATGTACGCGTGCACGCTGATGCTGCCGTGGCCCACTAAAGTGAATTTGCCCCTAGCGATTTCTGAAGCACTTTGGGCCCAACCCAACTCATTTCTAATGCTATTTCATGCAGAATTCAAGCTTGGGCAAAGAGAAAGCAATTGTTTGGTAGTATAGCATCATGTAGGTTAGTTTCTAGAGAGAGAAACTCCCTCTTCTGTCTAGAATTAGGTTAGGTTAATCTTTCTTAGATTTAGGTTCAATTACATGTTTTCATCTTGTTTCTTTTATGAATTCTTACTTCTACTCTTTCATTCTCATGATTTGTAGTGTTAATTTTCCTTTTATGCTCTCTTTTATGTTCATGCACTCATGATGGATTTGGTTTACATTTAATGCAAATTTGATGTTGATGTTCTTTTAATTGTTGATTTAAGTTGTGAATTTACTTTTCTTGCAATTAGTAGTTAGTAGATTTATATTTCTTTCACTTTTACTATGCTTTCATTACATGCCTTCCAAGTGTTTGATAAAATGCTTGGAAGGATGTTAGAGTAGATTTTGAGCATTCTTAGCTTGGAAAGAGTAATTAGGCAATCTTTAGTCATAAAAACCCAACTCATGTTGGTGATCTAGAGTTGTTAGCTAATATTGTTTCCATTGACGCTAACCTTTTGCTAATTTAATTAGTAAGTTGATTAGGACTTTTGGATTGAGATTAGCTAGTCTTGTTAGACTTTCTCCGAGTATGAGGATAACATGATACCTTCCTCCATCGTCGGGGATGACGTAATAAGATAAATTATTGTTTATATTTGTGACATGATTAATTAGTCTTGTTTGACATTCTCTCTATGTGAAGATGACATGATACCTTCTTCCGTTTGTTGGAGTTAACTAAATAAGATGAATTAATCATTGTATGACTAGGATAGAAAGCCTATATTCTCAATCCTTGCCATGAATGTCTCTCTTCATTAATTACTCTCTTTAATTACTTGCTTAATTTACTTTTCTTGCCATTTATTTTCTTTCCCAATTATCAACCAAACCCCCTTTACCCCTTCATAGCCAATAATCATTCACTTCATTGCAATTCCTCGTGAGACGACCCGGAGTCTAAATACTCCGGTTAATTCTTATTGGGGTTTGTACTTGTGACAACTCAAATTTAATTTGATGTGAGAGTTGTTTGTTGGTTTGGAGCTATGCTTACAACGAAGTAAATTCCTTTCTTTAGGAAGAAAATCTAGACCGACGATAATTTTTATCATCACCCCTCAAAACTCAACTAATCCGCTTCTTCCAAGTTCCAGTATTCACAATTTCAAGCTCCAATTATTTATTCACAACCTAATACACATTTATAACACATATATATCCAATTTAATACTCAAAGCTCAAATTCAATGAAATTAAAATAAAATTATCGTATCCTCACCTTACCCAAGCTTCACATAAGTAAGAGTGAACGTTTTCCTCAAGTTAATTGGATCCTAAAACATCAGAAATCAAAGAAATTCAATCTTCCCATTAAATATTCGAAAATTGGGGGAAAAGAGGGTTGAGAGTGATTAAACAAATTACCAGTGAAATTGTTCTAGTAGAAATGTAGAGCTCGACGCGGTGAACGCGTAGCCGCAAACAGTGCGGCAATTAGAGCTCGGACAGAGAAGTTACGGGGATCGGAAACCACCGTAAGGGTTTCGGAAGCTTTCTCTCCTCCCTGGAAGCGTTTCACGCTGCTGCAGCCAAATGAGGGAGAGAAAGAAGTTTGGCTTCATTTAATGAGTTGGTCCGATTGGACCGACGGCCCGGTTCGGCCCGTTCGGTCCAATCTTGGACCGTTTTCTTTGAAATTGGTGTCAAAATTCTCGATTCGACGAGCTCTATCCTAATTTGATATAATTTTCTCATTTCTAATATTCCTTATTAAAAACTAATTTATTGACTAATTATCTACTAATTTAACCGGAGTTTACACAAGATATGATCGGAATTACAATATAACATCATCTTAGAGCAAAACATAGTGACGTGCAGTTTTGGATCATTAATTCCGTCATAAGGTTTTAATGTAGTAGGCAACCAAAAATTTTTTAGAACCAGAAATCTCAGCTGGTCATAACCGGGTGGAGGCACCGGTTCCGTATAAATAAAGAAAGGAATGGTTAGCTATGTACGTAGCAACTATATGGTGCACATGGAAAGTAAGAAACGGTAAGATATTTCAACAAAGGGATCCAAAGACTGATATGATTGGATGGGAAATATCTTATCGTTTTGCTTTGGTTTAATTAGGCTGATTTTTAGGTATTTTACCTTTGTTGTTTAGATGTTTATGGTATCGGTTATATTTTCAGTTTGCTAATGTTTGTTTTGTATTTCGATTATATTGTTTCTTCGCGCTTTACTCGTTCTGTGCGGTTATGGTTAAGGGGGAAATATATATATATATGGAATATATTTATAGTCAATGATCAAAACCCATTTAAAGCAGCACCATCTAAAAATGTGAAAAAAGTACGACACAAGATAGGATCGGAATTACAATGTATTTTTCCTCTTTACCTAAATAAAGAGGAAAAAACTGCATAAATTGATAAAACGGGTGCAGACAGAACTGTCAGAAGGAAGCGCAGATGGAACTGCCGCTCAGATGGAACTGCTGCTTGTCTAAAAGAAGCGCAGACGGAACTGCTGCTTGTCTAAAGGAAGCGCAGATGGAACTACCACTAGTATGAAGAAAGCGCAGACAGAACTGCCGAAAGAGAGCGAAAACTATATGATTTCTTCATGAGAATAGGTGAGCAGCGGATGACAATGGTGTTTGATCATATGACTCGAAAGAAAAAAAGAACAAAACAGAAAAAATAGGCTAGTCGGTGAGGTGAAAAATCATCAAAAGAGTGATAAAAGGGAAAGAAGAATGGCATAGAAAAAAAATGCAAAAACTACGGCGATTTCATCGCAAGAAAAATAACCTATCGTCTTCAAGGAGGATACCATGGCTCTGATACCATGTTAAAAACAAGAGACTAAACTGGAGAAAGAATTTGTGTATTACTGAGTATATTCAAGTTGTCTATTCAAGTTGTGTTGAATGATACAATATAGAATGGTATTTATAGGGGCTAAGAGAATCGTAATAATAAAGACGTAATATTCTATAATAAAAATTCAGATATACTAAATAATTCTAAATGATATATATATAAACATTTGTGTTGTATTTCTATATTGTTTCTTCGCGCTATACTCGTTTTGGGCGGTTATGGTTAAGGGGGAAATATATATATATGAAATATATTTATAGTCAATGATCAAAACCAATTTAAAGTAGCACCATCTAAAAATTTGGAAAAAGCACGACACAAGATATGATCGGAATTACAATACAACATCATCTTAGAGCAAAACATAGCGACGTGCAGTTTTGGATCACCAATTTCGTCAAAAGGTTTCAATGTAGTAGGCAACCAAAACTCTTATAGAACTAGAAATCTCTGCTGGTCATAACTGGGTGGAGGCACCGGTTCCGCATAAACAAAGAAATGAACGGTTTGCTCTGTACCTAGCACCTATATGGTGCACATGAAAAGTAAGAAACGGTAAGATATTTCAACAAAGGGATCCAAAGAATGAGATGATTGGATGGGAAATATCTTATCGTTTTGCTTTGGTTTAATTAGGCTGATTTTTAGGTAATTTACGTTTGTTGTTTAGATGTTTATGGTATCGGTTATATTTTCAGTTTGCTAACGTTTGTTTTGTATTTCTATTATATTGTTTCTTCGTGCTACACTCGTTCTGGGTGGTTATGGTTAAGGGGGAAATATATATATATAGTCATTGATCAAAACCAATTTAAAGAAGCACCATCTAAAAATGTGGAAAAAGCTCGACACAAGATAGGATCGGAATTACAATACAACATCATCTCAGAGTAAAACATAGCGACATGCAGTTTTGGATCACCAATTCGTCATAAGGTTTCAATGTAGTAGGCAACCAAAAATTTTTTAGAACTAGAAATCTCAGCTGGTCATAACCAGGTGGAGGCACCGGTTCCGTATAAACAAAAAAAATGAATAGTTAGCTCTGTACCTAACAACTATATAGTGCACATGGAAAGTAAGAAATGGTAAGATATTTCAACAAAGAGATCCAAAGAATGAGATGATTGGATGGGAAATATCTTATCGTTTTGCTTTGGTTTAATTAGGCTGATTTTTAGGTATTTTACGTTTGTTGTTTATACATACAACATCATCTTAGAGTAAAACATAGCGACATGCAGTTTTGGATCACCAATTCGTCATAAGGTTTCAATGTAGTAGGCAACCAAAAATTTTTTAGAACTAGAAATCTCAGCTGGTCATAACCAGGTGGAGGCACCGGTTCCGTATAAACAAAAAAAATGAATAGTGCTCTGTACCTAGCAACTATATGGTGCACATGGAAAGTAAGAAATGGTAAGATATTTCAACAAAGAGATCCAAAGAATGAGATGATTAGACGGGAAATATCTTATCGTTTTGCTTTGGTTTAATTAGGCTGATTTTTAGGTATTTTACGTTTGTTGTTAGATGTTTATGGTATCGGTTATATTTTCTGTTTGCTAACGTTTGTTTTGTATTTCTATTATATTGTTTCTTCGCGCTACACTCGTTCTGGGTGGTTATGGTTAAGGGGGAAATATATCTCTGGTAGCACGGGTAGTAGTGGCTAAGGATGCCCAAAATTTGACCAACCAATAATTTGAGGACAGGTGGTAAGAGGAGTTCTGTGCAGGTAGTGAATCAATGTTGCATTATGTAACTGGCTTTTAGATAAGTACGGTAACTTCAAAAAGTTTACCACATGGACAAGTATGTAATTTTACAGGTCAAACATCGTTTATGCTAGGTGGGCCTATAATTGTGTGGACAAAAACCAATCAAATTAAAGGCCTGTTTGGTCTCCAACAAAAAAGGATAAATGAATGAATTTTGGACTTTGGACACAAACCATATAATAATTTGGGGAGGCCAATGTAGATGAAAAAATGAAAATTCCATGACAAAAAAAAAAAGAAAAAACAAAAATTAAAAGAAGGTAATAATTTAACGTATTTTTTACACTTTGGAAATTAAGATTAATTATGGTTATGGAGGTTCCTGAGTTAGTGCCGTTTGTTTTTGTCATAATTTTATATTACTATAATACTGAAATGTCAAACATAAAATAATATATATAACGTATATGAAATAATAAATTGTAAAATTCTATAATAATCAAGACTCTTCCAACGCTAATGAGCTATAACTCAAATGACATAATCTCTTCATATTCAGTTAGAGGTCGCGGATTCGAATTTATATATATATATATAAAACCATGGGTTCTAGTAACACGGTTATTAAAAACTATAATTAAAGCAGGTCAATAAGTCTTCAAATCATATAGTTTCATTATTATAATGAAATAATCAAAGACCTTGTAACATTTTTAGTAAGAGCACCGTTAGGGAGACAATGAAATATGTATACAATGGGCCGTTTATTAGGTCCAATTAATATTAATAGAAAGAATTAACACATTAATAACCCTAATCCTATTTTGGCTGTTTAGTTTAACATACCACACAATTTCTTGTAATTACACTTTTTCCCCAAATCACCCAACCCATTTGTTTCTTCTTTTTTTCCCACCCCCCACACCCAAACCCTTCCTATCTTTGAACACTGCAGTAACGACGCATAACCCAAACCCTCTCAAACCTTGCTCACATCCAATCCATTTTGCAACCAAGAAAAATCACCCATCAAACCATTAATCCCCCTCGTTGGTATAAAGAACGGCGCCCTCTTGGTCCTGATCACCTCGCCGTCTCTGCAACGGAGCAGCTGGGCGAGACGCCGGCGATCGGAAACGCGTTCAAGGAGCCGTCACCCACGAACCGTGAAGCAGCCGACTTCTCCTCACGTGGGCGTTTTCATCTCCTACCATCGGAGCAGTGGACCAGGGAAGAAACCTCCACCTGCTCGTCAACGTATAGTTCATCGGAGACTCAAAGAACATCACCCCTATAAGAATCATAATCATCCAATGTAAGTGGGTTTTGTTGTTCATTTTTGGGTTGATAATCGCTGTTGCATGTTTGAATGTATATATATGCTGTTGATTAAATCCCTGATGACCCATGGTGAGAAAGTCGTGGTTGCTGTTTATTATCGCAGAGACTGTGGAGTATGTAGTTAGCTTAGGTTCTTGATATGCTTGTTGATTTAAGTTTGGCGCGGGAAAGGTCAGAAATATTTGGGATCGTGATTATATAGTAGTCAATTTTAAATCTTTTTTGTCCCTTTCCGTGTGGACCATGTGCATGCAACGTGACGTATACTGGCAACTCATTGTTGAAAATGGGTTGACATTTGTTGGATGGTTACTTTAATAGTATATTGGATGGTTATTCTTCAATTTTTTATGCTAGTGTCATCATTTTTTACTTATTGCTGTGTTCTTATTGCCACTGCAAGCAAAGAATTAGCTGAAAAGTGTTGTTATTGGTTTGTGATAAAGTTAATCAAATTTTCATAACATGCCTGGATAGTTAGATTTTTAGGCCCGAAAGATAAAATTGCATTTAGGACACTCTAACAAGGGATTATATGCTGTATGGATCTAAGGATATGTTTGATGCAGTTGAGGTGCAACTTATGTGGTATGCTGTTTTGTGCAAAGTAAATGTGATTATGGGTTAATTTAATGTATTTTACATTAGTTTCTAATATTGCCATCATTGTTAATAGAGTTGGATGTTTGCCTTGATAGGGAATTAGATGTTTGGATTACGTATTTGATCATATGTATTCATGAGTTAGTTTTTAAATCTCATTTAGGGATGGTGGCAAAAGGGAAATTGTGAGGTTTGATCTTTATATGAAATAGGCTATAATCTTTCTGGCCTGGATACATATGTATGATATTGTTGTGCCGTATAGTGTCCAATGCTTTAGTTTACATCAATTGCAATGTAATATAATGCTATTATTTACCTTATTTGGTTGCAGTTTTCCAGCCTTTTTCTGTAAGACTTTACGACTTAGGTTGCCGGCTGAATATTGTGTGGGTAAATTAGCACGGTGCTCAACCAAACTATTCCCTAAACCGGCTGACGACACACTCAGATGGGTAAAAAGGTATCCCATTGGTTAGATGAATAATTGAACATACTTGGTTATTTTTTAGGAAAATATGCTGATCCTTTTTTGTTTTGGTCAACAGAAACTAGTTGAGATGCGATACTCACCCTGCTACATTAACAACTTATTTACCCATTTCGAACGACATAATGAGCAGGCTAAGTTAGCGGAGATTGAGGACATTGGGTTTGACTACCTACGCCGGGTACCACAATGGCATGTGAAGCAGAGCATCATGCTCCAATTAGCCAGGGCCTTTGACGTGGAGACAAACACTCTGAGGGTCGACGCCGGGGATATTCGCATTACCGCCGAACTTATCGGCAATGTATTCGGCATACCTTCGCAAGGTGAGTGTAAATTATGTAAGTTGTAAATATCCCGGTTCGTGGTTATGCTTTTTCCCATGTTGACATGTACTGATCGTGGTAAACTGTTTCGTTTCGCGCAAGTGATCCAATACCGGTATATCAAAAAAAAAAAGAATCGCATTTGGCAATAAAGATGCAATTTCAGAAGAAAACTACAACCCAGTTGCGGGACTTTCTCTTTGCCTGTCCGATGGAGACCGAGCAAGAAAGGCTGAGCTTTAGAAGATACTTTATCATGATTGTTTTGAAGATGTTTCTTAACCCTACAAGCCAGCAGACTGTTTCTGCATGGCACATCCCTCCGATATTGGACGTATCTAACCCTAGAAGATTTCATTGGCCATATCAGATACTAAAGTGGCTGCGAGATGCGATACGGAAATTCCAAGACGAGAACCGGGAAACATGCGGCGGGTGCATGTTTGTGTTGCTGGTATTGCAAATAAATTACTTAACTTTAATAACGATCTATGGCTTTATGTTTAAGTCCTAATATTCAAGCTACTTGTGTATAGGTTTTGTACTTTCACCGCTTAAAGCATGGTCCGTTGCATGCATGTCGTGTACCCGAGCCTTGGATTGTTGAATGGACCACTAATGAACTTGACAAGAAGGCCAGCCATGTTATCTCACAGATACAATCTCTACTAATCTCTTTTTAACAATACAGTGGAACATATATGCAAATGGAGGTTCACGGTGATGTTTTTCATCTATTTGTTGTCCCATGCTGATAACACAGGGTTGCATAGTCAACAATGAAAGAAAAAAGAAAAAAAAAAAGGAGAAAACAGACTCCAAATGAAGCAGTTATCGAGAAGATAAGGAGTAAAAGGCCCCGCAGGGACGCTGACCAATCACCGACTACCAAAGGCAGTACTACATCTCAGCCAATCTATAAGGAGTCAGATAAGGTGATCTGCTTTATATATGATAGATGGTTGATTCTTACCATGTATTTTGCATTCACAATTTTTTAAAATTACTTCAGAATGTGGCTGCATGGTTGGTTTTGATGTATGGTGTTTATGAATGAAAATTTCGGAGTGCTGACTTTAGTGACCGTGAATCTATTTACATGGTTTTATTTTTAATGCTTGTTTGAATACATTATGTTAAGTTCTTGTTTCGGTTGAGTTTGGAAATTAAACAGATGCAGCTAACATGCTCAACTTAGGTTCTGATCTGAACTAGTTTGGTAATCTACATGGCTTTTTATGTTTGGAAAAATTTATTTATGCGGATGCCAAGTTGATGTAGTGTGTGAAAATAGTTTTCATTGATGATTGGTGTGGTTGAATGTTATGGTATTATAGCGATTGCTTGTTTGAACACATTTGTTTTGTTTATACTTGATAATTTCTTAGTTCGGTTGAGTTTGGTAATTAAACAGATGCAGCTAACATGCTCGACTGAGGTTCTGATCTGAACTAGATATATAACCTATGAGTTATTATTTTCCATGGCTGTTCGTGTGTGAAATAGTTGATTTATGCGGCTGCCAAGTTGATGGATTGTCTTAAATTAGTTTTAGAGCATTGTTAAGTATAAGTGAATTAATTAGATAATCACGGTTAATCAATAACAGGGTGCATCTACTTTTATTTGTTTGGTTCGGGAATTAGGGAAAAAGACAAAAAAAGAAAAAGCAAAAAAATTACGTTGACTATTTATACCTTTTGCCAACTTGTTTTGACAAAGTGTGAAAAGGGAAAAAAAGGACAATTCATGTGCAGACACAATTACAAGATACAAAAGTACTTTAAATTTTGTTTTGATCGTGCATTATTATTATTGTAAAGTAAAAATGACGATTGTTTTGGCACCATTTATTTGCTACCTAGCTACTATGATATATACTTTCACTATTACATTACAAAATTAATATTTTTTAATAAATAATTTTTTACTTATTATAATATAATTATGAA
>NC_029787.2:16900061-16914067 GCF_000816755.2 Arachis ipaensis
CATGATAAACGCATATATTATTTTAATTAATAATTTATAATTTGGATTTAATTAGAATAGTCGCATGATGTACAATATCTTAATTTAAAGTAGTTTGCATTCATGATTGATGTGGTTGTACTGCAGGATTTATTTGTGAATGCTTAATTGAATTCGTTCGTTGTGTGTTACTTTTGTTAGGTATTTATTTTGGGTTGAGCCTGGTAATTAAACAGATGCAGCTAACATGCTCAACTTAGGTTCTGATCTGAGCTATGAATATAAATTATGATTGATTTATTTCCATGGCTTTTCGTTTATGAAATAATTGAATTTATGTGGCTGCCAAGATGATGGATTGTGTGAAATAGTTTTCATTGATGATATGTGGGGTAGTAATTGAGAGCTTTGATGCTCCACGAAGGATGTTCATGTTTGTGTAGCCCTTTTGGATGTTCACTTTAGTAGTGTTGTTGATGTTCGCTTTAGTAGGGCTTTTGGATGTTCACTTTAATATTTGACGATATGTATGAATATACACCACAAGAGTACAGGACTGGTACGAGGAGAAAATTGATTGTCCACAGAAAACGATCTAGAATCGGCACCAAAAAAGCCATTCCAAGAGAAAAAATCATATTAAGCAATGCTGCACCATTGGCAGTCCCGGACTCTGATGAGGATGACCACGTGCCGCTTGCTAGAAGGATACGATTATACCAACAGCAGCCTCGGCCAGATGATGCAGAACAAGCAGAGCCCGTGTGCAAGAGCAATCATAAAAGTCCTATAGAAGAAAACACTAAACACACGGATAAATCCCCACACACGCCACAAGCAGCACATGTCCAGCTCAGTGACTATGACTTTGACCGGTTAGTAGTTTCTAGCTAACCATGTTGTATAAGTCTCTTATGTATTTGTCATACCCTGCCTTGTGATTAGCCGTCTAGCTAGTCATAAATTGTTGTTTTAACTAACTTCATGTCGTATTCCTTTGTAGCGAATTCGACATCTCGATCGTTCAGTGTCCTAAATTTGAGGAAGTTCTGAATAATGTTAAACAGGGGTGCGAATCAAAGGCCATAGTCATGCAACCCCTACAAACTGTGTTGCCAAACAAATCAGGCTACCATACACCGAGTCCAGGGAGGCCTAGCTTTTCACTCGGTTTAACGCAGTTTGAGAAGACTCCAACCCCTTCCCTGATTCAATCAATTCATCCAAGCCTAAAAAAAATAAAGTTGGGGGAGATTAAGGAGAAACAAATCAGATCATGGATAGTGGACTCGTCCTTGAACGAAAATCAAGATTTAGCTAAGTATGAAGGACGAAACTACATGGTATTACAAAGGAAGGACTTCTGGTCCTTGAAACCCCGCAATTGGGTCAACAGCTGCGTAAGTATATGAACTTATTTGTTTTGCTTTAATTCCCTATCTTTATATCGGTATATAGTTTACAATTGCCAGATAAATTGTTTAGGTAATTCAATGGATGTGCTACTCTTTCAATGACATCGAATCATCTAGGTTCAAGCGAGATTTCTATTGCATGTCTCCAGGTATCTTGGTAATTACATTCTTCTGATTACACAGTAGAGTAGTTTTTGTTTGGATTCTGACTGTGTGTGGGTCTGCAGGAATCAGTGACACATGAGATGAGCATCTGGCGTCATTTATTGATGGTGTGAGGCCAATTTATGCCGGTCTTAGCCCAAGCTTCGGTGAGGATACAAGGTTCTTTGACAAAGTAGTGGCAGCAAAGAGAAAATGGGTAAGTTGCTTTTTCAGATATGAAAAATTTTTCCACGATTTGTATATATGGCCGCACGCGGTCTTTGGATTCGAATACTAAATACATCGTTAGAGTTGATTGAGTTTACTCGACTATGCTGTTGGAAGTGGGTTATCACATGATGTGAGTATGTTGTGGTTCTTGAATAATTGAGGTGAGATCGATATTTTTTTTAATCTTAACATTTTTCTTCTAACGAGATAGACTTATTCATATGCACTGTTTGCTGCAGTGGTTATTTCCTTATTGTCGGGGAGGTCATTGGTGGATATATGCATTTGAGGTGAATGCGAAGCGAATAGCTATACTCGACAGTTTGCATTCTGCACCAGTACATGATGAACGAGATAAGCTCGATGCATATGTGGTAATATAATATACTTATTTTATTTAGTATACAGCTATATTATGTAATACGATAGCATGTTATTCGAGTTTGTTTGTTCCATGATTTTCAGGGGAGACTGTGTGAGGATATGGCAAGCATTGCTATTCCTGCCTTCGTTCGGAGTACCTACGGCCCAGCTCGTTCCTACGCCAAGGTCCCAATGCAACCGAACAAGTGAGATAAAATTATAACCCAAATCTGAGAATTTTTAAGTTTTCTTTAACTAATGTGGCATAGCACGTAGCAGGTTTTTGACATCCTAATTGAAATATGCTGGTTTATTTTTTCGTAGCTTTGACTGTGGCATGTGCGTTATAAACTAATGGAAAGGTGGACAGAAGATCGTGAACTCTACGAATGGGACGAGGTTTGTTATTGTAAACATTTGTCAGGATTTCATTATTCATGTTGTATGAATATCAATGTAACGGTTCTTAATACAAAATTGACTGATAAATGTTCTATCAGGATTCACTCAGATCACACCGGATGGAGTTGATGCTGGATATTATTTGTGGCCAACACAATGCATTGATTGACCAGCTTATTTCATTGTTAGAGGAAAAGGGTAAACCTGTTCGGGGCAATGCACCACGGAACAAGAAGAATGACGTTAGTTCACCATACACTGCACCTAGCACGCGGTCATTGATTGAACGTGCGGAAGGATTACCGAAGGGGGCACTGCGCAAAGGGAGGAAGAAGTTGCTTACTTAGGTTTAGCTCCAGTGAATTGAACTACCATATAGTGATTATTTTACTTGCTGATGATATGCTTACGGATTTATTTATGGCACATTAGAGTTACATGATTCCAAGATGAATTTTTTTAGGATCGACATTATAATGATACGTTGGTTATGTTACCATGTAAGGGTCTTTGTTTTTTGGCAGCTTAGCTTCTCGGTGTTATCAATGCTGTACAGTAAAGTAGTCATATTTATTCATATTGGACTATTGGAATAATGACCATCCAAAGTTATAATCAAACTGAACATCCTATAATGTACTATAATGAACATCCAGTGTAACTTGGTCAAATTTAAAACATATAAGTTCGCGACATACACAAATACTTACAAATAAAAATCCATTCGAGGAGTATGAAAATGAACATTCGCTCATTGATAAGAAATTGTTATTTCTAGATTTGATACGAAGTCTTAACAAAATTCCAACAATTTATAGTCACCCCCGAGCGTAGAACCAAATAATAAAGAATTTTTTTTTATATAATGCTTTATTTCTCTTGCAACCTAGATTCCTGTGGTTATTAAAGTTGTTTAGTAAAGTAGGCATGTGTGCGCATATTGGAGTAGGCGATGAATGACCATCCTTGAATACAGTTAAACTAAACATCCTATACCTTATTGTAATGAACATCCAGCGTAACTTGGTCAAAATTAATCAAAACAACAAATCACTGCACAAAGAAATACCCACGGATACTCAACCATGTTTAGGGTGAATACTGATAATCCAAAGTAAAAGAAAAACCATGATGTAAATTCATTATGCATTCAATTCATTGGAATAAAATAACGCAAACGGGTTCGCTCGGGTGACATTAACATGCTTCATGTAATCAATCCAATCTTACTCTCTGATCAACTACATAGCAACTTAAAACCTATATGATTACCCCATGAAACCAGCCTCTTCCGCTAATCTTGAAAAAAAAATAAATGGATTGTATGACAAATCTTAACTTTTGCTAAAGGAGCTTAACAAAGACATGAAGCCACCAACTTGTTCGGGATCAGCCTGGCCTACAACACCACCGAATCTTACATCTTGAGTTGGCTCCGGATAAACCACCTGATTAACAAAACAAAAGGTCAACAGTTAACCTTTTCCATAGTACAATACCAAATAAAGATGCTGGGTCGAGGTTGATACACTCATTTACCGGGGGGTCATGCTTGTTTCTCCTCCGAGCAGATTTTTTAAATGACTTCTCCATGGCAGCGCCGAGCCTCTTACTCTTTAGCCGGTCCTTTGTGTTGACCTTCGATGGGGCTTGGATGTCCATCACAGCGGAAACATTCAAACTTGTTGAGCCAATATTGTTGTGGGAGTCCGCCACACTCTCGGACCTCTTCTTGGCATGGTGAGCAGTCAGCTTAGCTCTTATTTCTTCTAGAGCAGCATGAAGCAAGGCTGTTTCTTCGTCATCGTTTACAAAATCCTAAGCAACATTGTAGAAGTGTGCACATAGTCCCCTGAATGCAACATGACTCTCATCCGACCGGCTGACGTCGTGACTACTCTTGACATAAGTATGCTTGCGCTTTATGTTCTTACTCCAACGAGGAAGAACATATTGATTAGGTACTTTATACACCTTGTAATAATGGAAGACTGCAAGACAATGACAGCATAACACTCCTGAACTCTCAAATAGATTGCACTCACAACGAACCTCCTGCGTGGATCGATTGAAGTGGACGTCGTACAGAATGCAAAGAATAGTATCATTCTCTAGTATCTCCTCTTCAACCTTCATGCATACAACTGGCCCCTCTTCAGCAACAACAGAGACTCTACAATTAGCCTTCTTGACAAACTCTATTTGAACATCCCTAAACACGCAGGTAGTATACTCATGCTGAAATTGTTTCTCCATAGATGAGGTCGTTGCACAAGGGATAACCCCCCTCGAGTCTGCTGCGTCATCCTCCAGTTCCCTTTGCTCATTAATTCCAAGCACATTGTCATATTCGTGAACAAATTGGACCAAGCTAGTCCGACTGTGTAAGAAATTTTCGTAGAATGAGTGCATGCTCTCCCTCATTTGCGTGCTCCTCATGGCAGCCCAAAGTTCACCCTTGAAGTATATTGGGACCCACATGCGTCGATCATCAAAGAGGTCTACATAAAGAAAAAGAAACTTCTTATTAAATCATATAAATCCACCTACCAAAAAGATTTCAATTATCGAGCAAAGAATAATTGTACACTAACAGACCTGACAGCCATGTGTTGTTATGTAAGTTGTGCTCGTCTATGAATTCATACCAGTTATCCTCAAATGACTGCTCGGTCCTAGAGTTCCACACATTATCATTGAACTCATCATACAACTCTCTGTACCGACGATAACCTCCAAGCTTGTGCAGTAACTTCTTCGTAATGTGCCAGATGCACCACCAGTAACACATTTTTTATTGCACGAAAAATGGATTTGCATTGATCGGTGATGATCCGCTGTGGAGCAGTTCCTATGCACTTGACCCATTGGCGGAGAACCCACTCATAACTTGGGATTTTTTCATTTCCAAGGAGAGCACAACCAAGGATGGTCGACTTACCATGGTGGTTGACACCGACGAACGACGCAAACGGTAATCCATGCCTACATGGAAAACAGCGACAAAAAACAAACGTCAATCACGACCAAACTATGAAAAAAAAAAGAAAGAAAAATAACCCCACAGTAACTACTCCATACTTGTTTGTGCTGTATGTGCTATCAAGTGACACAACGTCTCCATAATATTCGAACGACGCCCTACACCTTGCATCCACCCATACTGCACTCCGAAATTTACAGTCATCGTCCAAATTCACCGCGTAGAAGAAGTTTGGATTGATGTCCTTCATTCTCATGAAATAGTTCATCATCTGTCTGACATCGACGTTGACGTTGCTGGTTCGGAGCCTAACTGTAATATAGTTTCGTAAATCATTTTCTGAGTATCCCAGGTTAGATGGGCCCCCAAACTCATTTGCTAAAGCTAGGAAAGTCTTGTTTGGTCGAATCCCAGCCTCATCATTATCCTCGATCACGCACTTCGCATGCATGGTCAGCTGCCTATACTCATGGTAGTGCACTGCCTTCCTCGCTGAACATGGGTGCGAGTGACTCAGCTCCACCTTGAAGAAAACCCAGTCTTGCGTCTCCTTGTCAAACTTCACGTATATCCTTGCCTTGCACCCAGCGGGTGAGATCCTGTTCTTCCGCATTGACGCTTTGACACGAGACACACGGTACCCATCCCTATTACAGTGAATATCTTGGTTAATGGGTTGATTTGTGATCTTATCACAGGTTGTCGTCCGTATCTTAGTGGCAAACCCGACTTTCTTTGCGTATGTCACATAAAATTCGTGAGCCATTTGCAATTGATCAAACCGCATTCCAACACAAGGTATTTCATCTTCCCGAAGGCCATCGTGATCCGGTACCTAAGTATCAAATTAAAAAAAAATAAACAAAACAAAAAGAACAAAACAAAAACGTTAATGTTCAAATCAACCATGCAGTTTCAAGACACCGAAAACTTAAATTTGATACCAAACCTGGTGACCAGGATCCATCTCTTCACTTCCAACCTGGGAGAGACCCAAAAGCGGCATGTCCTATAATCGCAAAATAAATGAACAAATGTAAATTCAGGATGGTTACTGTCCCAAGCATTAAAAATTAGGACGAAACTAGAATTTAAACCTCGTAACAAATATCCATTTCTTCACTTCCAACCTCAGTAATATCCAATCTTGGCATGGCCTATAATCACGAAAAAAAACACCGAAAACTAGATTCATAGAAAATAAAACTAACCAAAAACTATTTAGATAATCAACTAGCAAATGAGATTTACCAAAATCCTCACCAAACTCCATAGATAAGGATACAAATGTATAACTGGACCGCATCATCCTACCCATATTAGTTAGGAAAAAAAATGCATCGATATCACCTATTGATATGAACTGAATTTATTATTTTATTTAACCTATTATATAAGCATTTTAGCTACCACTATTCTCTGTGCTATATCTCACTGTGTACCACTAATATAAAGATGCAGCACATATAACCAACATGCACTTATATCATTACTTAGTTTATGAATCCAATGTCACTAAAGTGGCATTTTTAATGCATATGTCATCTATCATTTATACTCATGCATGTATTCCGAATCTAATCATTAATAACTCTTATTATTCTATTCAGCTTACATTTACAAGAAAAGTCTTAACAATACCAATGCAGTTAGTTTTATTATCCTATATTTAACAATATAATAAACTAATAATATTATACTGTAAGCATCAAGCACATCATGGGTGATTACTTCTAAACTAACCACTTGTCCAGTGTATCAAATAAATTGCCTATACATGCTGGTTTAATTTTGCATACTACTAATCCATGACTAATTAACGCACTCATATCTTCCATGCAAAGATGAACATCTAAAACATATATAAATAAGCATCCATGGTGATCAATTAAACAAACCATTCTCACCTTACACGCCATCAACTAACTAGCACGCCGTGATGGACGTTTCAATGGAGATACACTATTAATTCCTTTATCTTGTATGGTTAATTTTAATTTTATACCACGGAAGGAGCCACACGCTCGGAAGGACGTGATGCGGTGCCGCCAAAAGGAGTCACACGCTCAGAATGCGCTTCTGGGTGTTCACCGGTGCGGACGTCGACTTCTCTGGGAGAGACTTTAGGTGATCACACACGAGCCAGTGAGGATATGAGATAGTAACGTCGGCTGAGATGGGCTGCGTTCTTGCTTCTGTCGGCGCCGCTCAAATAGAAATGATCACGGTTCATGTTTTGGTCAAACTGAATCCTAATTTTTTAAACCATTCAAATTAGCAAATCTTCATAATTAATGGTTGTAACCATAATTCAATTTTAATTTCAATTAAACCCTTGTAACCCATAATTAAATTTTAATTTCAATTACTCCCCCATTGTAAGAATTGTATAATAAGAGTATTGGTTCCTCATACTTTTCCTTTTAGTAATTCACGTTTCGTAAATAGTATTGAAGTAGTTTACACGTTATGATTAACCTATACCGCAATTAGTTAAACATTTGTCAATTAAGCATTACAACATATAAATTTAAGTATAAGTATTTCTAAGCACCGATTTTTTCCGAAAAAAAAAAATTTCCTACATGATATTTTTTAAAAAGATCTTTTATAAAATTAAAAGTGACTTTATGTTTGCATATTTGATGTAAAAAGATATTTTTATTTATCAATTATATTTGGATAAAATAAGATAAACATATTTTTGTTATTCGTTTATTATGCAAAAAACATCTTTTGATTTTAGAAAAATAGATCTTTTAAAAAAATATAAATTATAGTTTTTTTACAGACGATTTTTTATTTTTCTAGTATTTTTACTTTTACTATTAGAAATTTGCTAAGCACACAAAAAAAAATAAAAAAAAAATCTTTTTTCATTGAAAAAGAATTCTGTTTTTATCGATTTAATGGCACCTAAACAAGCCCGGCACCACGGACTTATTTGGGCACAATTTTCGAAAAAGATCTTTTTTAAAATATATTATTTTTTCAAGAGATCTTTTACAACATTGAAAGTGATTTTAATTCTGGAGATCTCATGTTAAAAAATCTATTTATCTATCCCCCGCTGCCGATTGACCTTCCTCTATCTCTGGTGACCGTGCAGCACTTCCTTCGTCGTCATCCGTTGAGTCCATGCTCCATCCATCAGTCCATTGGACGGAGAAATCAGAACTTCCTTCTCCATGGCTTTTCATCTCAAATCAGCAGCACTGTCTAAAGAAATTCTCATTCTCAAAAAGGCTAACTATTAATACCAAAGACTAGGGACAAGATATCTGATTAGCAGAACGGCTAACAGGACAGATCGATAGCGGAATTAAATTAATTACTACAATTAAATTAATCACTATCAACAAGACAAAAACAACATGCATGATATTGGCTACGAAAGAACATGATAACATAGTGCGATGAATTAAATTAATAACTAGCAACAACACAAAAGCACTATGCACCATCATGGCTAATAAGGAAGATGATAAATTCGTCCATTGAATTAAACTAATTGATTTAAATTAACCATAACGGCTAAGAATAAAGATGAACTCATTTGCTACAATAAACTAATTACAATCCACAACACAAAGAAAAGTATGCAGGTCACGAAGTTAGTGTAAATGTTCTCCACACAGAGCAATTCTTCTTGGGATTTAACTGGGCATTTAAGTTGGCAACATGCAGATTCATCGTCAATCATACAAGAGAGGAATGTGATGCAAAGAATAAAACAAATCAAAGGTTACACTTACCTCAGATCGAAGGCGGCTTCGACGTCGATAGCCACCCGCACGGCGGCGAATGTCGCGAACCTGGAATGAGGCTGAGTGCCTGCATATACTGCTTTAAGGATTGCAACCTACCAACAAAAAAGATACACAACCGCACATCGGAGGACACTTCGATGTCGTCAGCCACCCTAACCTCTGCGATTGTTACGGACCTGGAACGACGTAGTAGTGGCTGAATCTGCTACTGTACCGAATGTGCCCAAACCATAACATGATCGACAACTAGAATCCTCTGCCGAAACAACACGAGGGGCTGACTCATGAAACCACCGATTAATAACTCACCGCCAACAATGGTTCAAATTGACCGCAACATGAACCCTGGGTGATGATCGCCGTCCACAGCAAACCTTTGAAACTCAAGCGTGGAGAGGTTTTTGGTGATTTAGGTTTTTTTGGGTAGCTTTTTGAAATTCCTAATTGGCCCTTCTCCTAAATCTAATTAACTCTCAACATAATGTTCCTAATTTACCATCTAAATTTTTTACCTTGCCTAATTACCTAAGTTATTATGGTCAGCAAAGTCAAACAAACTTTTGGATCTTTACTTACTAAGCCACATGCCAGCATTCATTTGGTTTGGCCCACTTAGTCACCTTAGTCACTAAAAAATATAAGCCACTAGAGTCTGCACCTATATATATATGGAATATATTTTAGTCAATGATCAAAACCAATTTAAAGAAGCACCATCTAAAAATGTGGAAAAAGCACGATACAAAATAGGATCGGAATTACAATGCAACATCATCTCAGAGCAAAACATAGCGATGTGCAGTTTTGGATCACCAATTCCGTCATAAGGTTTCAATGTAGTAGGCAACCAAAAATTTTTTAGAACTAGAAATCTCAGCTGGTCATAATCGGGTGGAGGCACCGGTTCCGTATAAACAAAGAAAGGAATAGTTAGCTCTGTACCTAGCAACTATATGGTGCACATGGAAAGTAAGAAACGGTAAGAAATTTCAACAAAGGGATCCAAAGAATGAGATGATTGGATGGGAAATATCTTATCGTTTTACTTTGGTTTAATTAGGCAGATTTTTAGGTATTTTACGTTTGTTGTTTAGATGTTTATGGTATCGGTTATATTTTCAGTTTGCTAACGTTTGTTTTGTATTTCTATTATATTGTTTCTCCGCGCTACACTCGTTCTGGGCGGTTATGGTTAAGGCGGAAATATATATGTATCTACACACACACAAACATTTGTGTTGTATTTCTATATTGTTTCTTCGTGCTATACTCGTTATGTGTGGTTATGGTTAAGGGGGAAATATATATATATATATATAAACGTTTGTGTTGTATTTTTATATTGTTTAATTTCTTCGTGCTATACTTTATGGTTAAGGGGGAAATATATATATATATACACACACACATAAACGTTTGTGTTGTATTTCTATATTATTTCTTCAGGGAACATGGGGCATTTTACTAAATGAAAATTGGGGCAGGAGATCACATGGACACCCATTGTCATTTCTATGGAATTTTTATTTGTAATTTGTGAGAATTTTAAATACTTACAAAGTTTTTTTCTACAATAGGAACAACTACCATTATCACTATCACAATTTTTCTCATCATCATTGTTATAATTTCTACTTTTATATTTCAATTATGCAATCATATATTGTCATCATAATGATCTCTTCCACCACAATCAACACCGAAAGCAATACCATCAACATCACAATTCTCTTATCCCATTTTTTATGCGACGCTACTTTTTTTTTTTATAGATTTTTGTATTGTAATTTTTTTTGTGACATCTCTTTCAGTAATGGTCTTTTTTTATTTATCCACTACTAGTGAAGAAATTTTTTAAAAATAAACTTATTAATAGTTTGTGAGGATTTTGAGTTTAAATTATAAAATTTTTACACATGACAAATAAAATTCTCATAAAAATAATTTTGGTTATTATTTAACAGATTTTTTAACAAAAAAATTGTATTATCCTAAAATAATGTTGTTAAGAACTGCAGTGTCACTTTTTTAGATAAAAATCATTTTATTTTTCATAAAAATATAGAAAAATCAAATTGGGTGTTTACTCTCCAAAGAAGAATGTCATACCTAATAAGTCTAGCTTTCTCGTACTTTTATGCTTGTAGTGGGTGGTGAATCACAAACATTTCATGTATCAGATCAACTACACATCCAAGCATTTTTGTATCCAAGTCCAACCAAATTGGTATAAACTTAACAAAAACCACTTTTATCACATCAGCGTTTATCACATGCGCATTTAAATAACGCGACTTTTTCGTCTTCTCTTTCAATTTCACCGTTTCCTCTTCCTTCTCATCCTCCTCCTTTTTTCAAATTCGCGCACCCAGATTCTTTTTCTTCTTTTTCTTCTTCTCTTTCATCTTCGTAATCACCAACAACACCAACATTTTGCTAACAAAAACTAACATTTTGAATTGAATTTGAATTTATATAATGAACAATATTCAGTTTATTTAGTATTATACAGTGGTTTCGTTTTGATAATATTTTCGATTCATTCTAGACACAAGTGTTTCTGAATTCGAATTTATACAATGGACAAATGTACGGTTCATTTGGTATTATACAATAGTTTTGCTTTGATAATATTTTCCGTTCATTCTAGACACATGTGTTTCTGAATTCAAATTTATATAAGAAATAACATAAGTATCCAATAAAAATGAATAAAAGAATAATGTTTATAGAACAATAGTTGGTTTTATATTATAATGACGGTAGATTAAGGTTACTTACATATTCTCTCATTTTATACTGCAATTAAAATCATGCATGACTTGAAGAATAAGAAGGAAGCAGTTGGGAGACAAAATCTTGATTACTGATATTAATTATAGTTATAGTTCTTACTAGTGTATAACTTGTTGTGTGAAAACTAATATTATTGACAGGTCATTTAATTTGGCAGCAGTTTTCTACACACATTCCCAATTTTTATTTCAAGCTTGCTTGAAATTTGTGGAATCCAGAATATGGTTGGGTGAGATTTATATATGATGTTCGATTCATTTGGTATTATACAATAGTTTTGCTTTAATAATATTTTCGATTCATTTGCAGTCCAGATGTGTTGTCGATGAATAATTTATCTCGATGGTTGGAATGGCTTTCAAGACAAATTGAATAAAGTGATAGTAAATCATTTCATTCTTTTTTGCCAAAAAAAAGGCTCAATTATTAACAAAAAGTCAAAAACACATCGAATTCATTTCTGGATCCAAATAAATCTCAATTAAACTAAGAAATAAATCAAAATTACTTAAGGAATAAAGAATTTGGTCAATAGATTTCAACAGCATCAATTGAACCTCAATTAACACATAAATGAACCAAAATAAATTAAAAAATAGACCAAAATTATTTAATGATGGCAGTAGAAAAAATCAGAACTAATAAAGATGTTTGTAAAATGTTGATATTATTAGTGATAACGATAACAAAAAAGAAGGAGAAAGAGGAGGAGGAAGAGGAGGAAACAAAGAAAGAAAAAAAATACAGAAAAAGAGAATGAGAAAGAAGCGCTTGATTTAAAAAGCTATTATAACAATTTTGTTAAACTTGATTAATTATTTTGTTTAAATGTAGAGCTTTATTCTTCACGTCTTTCTCCTAGTTTCACTAGAAATACATTAGTAATCACCATTTCTGAACAATTCCATGTTAATTCCTATTAGTAAGATTATCATTGAGCGGTTAGATTATTTATTCATAGAGTAGTTGTCAATTACTTGAGTGTTAGGAAGGTGCGACTAGATGAACACCTTTGGAAGAAAGGCGATTGATTAATCATTAATTTATCAATTTCGCTACGTAATCAATAACAATTTTATCAACTTCTGTCAACTTTTGTTTATGACTGTGTTTAATGAAAGTATCTTTATAAATGTGTCTAATAAAATTATCTTTTTTATAGTTGTGTCTAATAAAAATATTTTTATAAATATATCTTCTATTCTCCTGAATGTGTTTCCTTATACATGTATGTATTTAAAATATAATAATTAATTATTGTTGACAATAAATTAGTAATGTGTCTCCTTATACATGTATATATTTAAAATATAATAATTAATTATTGTTGACAATAAATTGAATATATTTCTTTATATATGTGTCTTCTAGTGGAGATGTCTTTAATATTAATTATTATTAACAATAAATTAATAAATATCCTATATTTTTCCTTAATCTATATATGCAATTGATTAATTTGTTGTAATTTTCAAAAATAGAGATGTGCATGGTCCCTGTATATTATAGCAGAACGTTGACAATAGTGAACCCATTTGTATAAAAGAAAAACTGTGGTCTTTATCGAATTAACATATAGTCACAAGAACCTTGAAATGAAAATCATAGAAAACAAAAACGATTAGATAATCACATAATTGACTCAATTTGACTTTTGACTTTTGAGAGAAATTAAACTAAGTCCAAACATTGTTTTATTTTCCACAAGTCCTTGAGGTATGTTTAGTGTTTACTTCCACTGCCTCCTCCACCGCTGCCAGAACCGACTCCCACTCCTTGGCCAGCACCAGCTCCACTTCCAACGCCAACTCCAATGCCAATGCCAATTCCCACACCAACTCCTCCGCCACGACCTCCACCGGCACCTGCACCCAAACCACCACCACTTCCTACGCCACCTCCTGCACCGAAGCCTCCTCCATG
>NC_029787.2:16914083-16915895 GCF_000816755.2 Arachis ipaensis
CCGCCTCCTCCTCCACCACCAAATCCCCCACCACCTCCAAGACCTCCTCTAGGACCACCACCACCTCCAAATCCCCCGCCTGCACCACCACCAAACCCACCTCCTCTTTCTCTTCCAAAACCACCACGTCGACCACCAAACCTCCCTCCAGGACCAAACCCATCACCCCTACATCTTCCAAACCTACAATCATCCTCGTCTCCAAACCTATCTTTGTCAAGCTTTTGATCACCAAGAGCAATTGCACTCAAATGCAGACCAATACAAAGAACAAGAACACTCACGAGTAGCCATTTTTTATGGGAAATAATCATAGTCATAGTTATCACAAGAGTAGAGCGATATAAACACTTTGTTTATCTGCACTCTATGCTGTTTCCGAATCTACCATATGTGTTTATATAGGGTTCGTCCACCACTATAAGATTATTATTTATTATAGTGCTAGCTGTGTCCAATAAATGCATGTTCTCGACGTAGTTGGGGTGTTGCCCATCACATTAAATAAAGACCAGAAATCTTTTAAGTCAAAAGCCCAACCAAAAACTTTGGGCGCGCGGAGCTATACTCGTATACATTATAAACATATTTTTTCCCTATGTATAATATATAGTTCTTGAGGTTTAATTAATTAATTAATTCATTCCAAAAAATAGCTATATAATAATAACTAGTGGTGCTCATATATATGTTCTCATGCATAAAATAAAAATGTGAAGTACTAGCTAGCTACTGTTTAATTCATAATAACTTCTATTATTTCATTTGTGGGACATATATAATTTATATTGCAGTTAGGAAATTGATTTAGATCTTCTACCATAAGGCAGATCGAGAATAAGAGAACCTTTTCATCAAATTAAAATAAACAATTTAATTAATTTATAATTATATTTAATTAATTTTATTTGTTTTTAATTTATAATATTTGATATTAATTACTTCTCATCCCAAATTAAAATTTTAAATGATACATTAGAAAAAATATTTGACTGATTTTTAGTTAGTATCTTTTTTATTCTCGTCGTATTAAAATTCACAGTAATATAAGTCTACGCTGACATACACGGAAAAGGGTTGGTCAACTCTACGAACGCGTATAGATATCGTTGGCTACATACCCTACTTGGGGGTGTAAAATTAAATGGCTACAAGTCGACAACCATGTAAGAACCATTCTATATGTAATGCATTAACTAGTGGCGTGTATCCTTGGTGTTGTAAGAAATAAGAATAGAGACATGTCTGAATGGGCAGTGGTGGAAATATTAATTCCAAAACAATTCTAGTTTCTGTCCCCTTTTGACTTTTTTACCACTCATTTAGTCAGCATTCCTCTACTTAGTCACACTGTATCACTTATTATTATAAGCCAATAATGATATGTACGTAACTAGATTTGGATAAACAAACGATTATGGACAAGGATAAACCAAATTAAAGCGGCTTGCAACTGGAATATAATCACACGGATTAAGTATAGATTAATCGGAAAATATAATGCTGTTAGACGTAGTTATTTGTCTCAGTTTGGTTGCTGCATGCAAGTGATGAATAAACACCTTCAAATACAATGGCTAAATATCTTATTAGTTTAACCCATCTTCAATCAGCTAATAAAGTAAGATGAGTAAAGCTTAAGGGTTGACTGTTAGAGCGAGAAAGTTTAGGGAGCTAATATTTTTATTAAAATTTGATCGTACTTAATCAGTAAAATAAAAGTGAGTAATTTTACATTATTTGATAAAATTTTATACCATTAAAAATACTAATAATAATTAATTGATGATTATAAATTACAAAATTTACTGA
>NC_029787.2:16916025-16927065 GCF_000816755.2 Arachis ipaensis
GATTATTGATGAAAAAATTGATTTTTTTCTTTCTTTATTTTGATCTTTAAAAAAATCTATTATATATTATTAATTTTACAATTAAAATGTATCTCATATTACTTTTTTATTGCAATTAAAATCAAATTTTTTCCTTTAAAATTACATATTTGTCTCCTCCTCCTTTCTCTATCTCTCTCATTCCTTCACTCACTCTATTTCTCTTGTATATTATTATCAACGACTAATTACAAATTTGACAATCAAAGTATATAACATGACATTCTCTAATTGTATTTAAATTAATTAAAATTAACATTAAAATATAACTATATTATATATTATAATTTTATAACTATCAATAGAAATTTTTTTTATGTTAATATCTAATTATATTTTTATATATATAGAAAAAATATTATTTTTAAATAGCAAGTATAAAAATTAATTATTTCTATTTGTGCAACAAACTTAATACCTAATCAAATATAAAAATATACACGTTAAATTCTTTTAAATTTTAGATAACGGATGTTAAAATTAAGTAAAAAAATTAAACTCTTTCGTTTGAAAATAATAACTAAAAAATTTATTATTTAATTTTGTTTAAAACTCTGGTCTTTTTAGCCGACGGAGACTTTTATCCCTTACGACTTTTTTATAAAAATAATTTAATACTATAATTTTTTTGTGGCATAATTTATAAATAAAGACCGAGATAATTTTAAAAAATTGATATTTTTGTAATATAATTACGGATAAAAATATTGGTTGATTCTGAATCTTTCTCCGTTAGCTTATAGGAACTTTGATGAGTGGTGGGACAGCTTTTTTCATGTCCAGGGCTTTGATAAAAACTTTGACCACTTGGGTAAGGAAGGATGGAGAGACATTAATTAGGCACGCCCTCCGTTTCATAATTGGCTTATTTGTTTAAGCTTCTCCAAAAAAGTCTACACTTTGTTAAACGCAGTAGCAAAATATTTTTTACGTTTTTTCTGCAAAAATTTAAATCTATTTTGACATTAATATACTCATACCCTGCACCTTACGTAACTTTTCTTCCATTTAATGGTCTGTTGTCGAAACTCCTATATTTGTTTGAATATATTAGAGAATTTAGCACTCGATTAACTTACATCGATTAATTTTAAAACTTAGAAAAATTTAAATAGGACAAATATGAGAATGTATCCAACATTTTTCGATTTGGGGAATCCACTATTTCAGCCCAAGTTATGCTGAGCCCAATTTTTAGGCCTAACATTCCTCCACTGTCCAAAAACAAAAATGGGAGAACATACCAAAAATAAACGCTTGCAACAGAAGACGATACACTTCAGACCGAAAGAAAACAAAGTTGACCACAAAAAAAAGAAACACCAGAAGAAAAAATAATAGAGACACCCGTGGCTCGGTGGCTGAACCAAACTCTCAATGGTGAGCTCACTCGTCTGATTAAATAAATATCATGCATTCAAATTTCACACATTTTTAAATAAAATTCAGATTCGTTAAGCACGTTTTCTGGTATGCAAACAAACCAACCAACTATATATTCATATGAAAAAAAGAATGCATAGTAGGACGGAGTTACATACATAAAAAGGGGACAATGTCCCCTAATTTTAATTTTTTACATGTAAATTATATAAATTTATGTAAATTTTAATTTAATCTCTTTTAAAATTTTATTTTAGTCTTATTTTATTGTATAAATATTTTTTGTCCTTTTCTAATATTTCATCTAGTTCTACACCTGATGTATAGGTCTTTTAAGGGAAAGGATTGAAATAAACAAATAAATTTTAATACAAAGCAAGGTGAAAGAAAGTGTGTTAACTTTTGACATGCAAAGAACACTTTCTGCTTACTTTCCTTCTAATATTATTCTTACATCATGTGTTTAGTCCAAGGTTGTGAGAACCGGACCGGTTAAAAAACCGGTAAAGTGACTGATTTATTGGTTTAATAGTTCGACCAGGGTTCAACCGGAGTTCAATCGATTTAATTAAATATTAAATAAAATTATTAAAAATTAAATATATAATTTCAAATTAAAAAAAAATCGTCAATCATCAATAAAATTATTTCACATAATTTAACAAAACACCATCAACTATCATCCATCAAAATTTAAGAGAAGTAAAACAGCAGGACAAAATTATCCCAGATTCACTATTATCCTAGATTCACTGAAATCAACCATCAACAATTATTCCAATTACATAACAATTATAGAAACCAAAAACTTAACATACTGAAGTTTGTGTGACCTACTATTATGGTATGAAGACTATGAAGCACGGATTCTCCTATGGTGCCGGCGTATCCGTGTCGGACACGAATCCGATACCGATACTCGACGGATACTTCAAACGAGCATACCGGTAGCGTGTCTTCTTGCGGTGCAGAATTTTGGTGAAGCTGTCACGAATCCGAACAAGTCCGACTCGATTTTGTGGTTTTATGGCCCAATTAACCGATTTTTTTTTATTTTAAAATATTTTAAAATAAAAACAAATCAAAATTTAAATTTAAAAATAAAATAATTAATAGAAGCAGAGTTGATGACAACAGTCCAGATCTAAGTGAGGTTCCGTATTTATCTTTAGATGAACCAAACATAGAAGCTGTGGTATTTACGGATGATGGACTTGGAGGAGAAGAAATTGATACATTTTCTGTTGGCGAGATGGCAAGAGTAGATTAAAATTTTTTATTTTTTTTAATAATTGCATAATTTTTAGACTTTTTTATGCAACTATATTTCCTCTTATATTTACAATATAATATTTTATTAATTTAATATATTATTTAAATTTTAATTCACAACGTATCCTAAACGTGTCGTATCCAACTTTTTATAAAAAGAACGTGTCGGCGTATCCGTGTCGTGTCGTGTCCGTATCGCGTGTCGTATCGGTGCTTCCTAGTATGAAGAGATCCATTGAGTGGAAAGTCCAAAAAAAAAAACCATGGAGGTCTTGAGTTACTAGAATGTCAATATGGAAGATCTCTGAAGAAAATGGCAATTCTTGGAGGTGAGGCAGTAACAACAAAGCATTGAACCATTCATGTCGAAAGATAGTGAAAGATCAAGAGTAACCAAGCATGTAACACAGAGGCAGCAACAACATTATTTTCCCACAAATCCAGCATGTGACAAGTTCAAATAAGTCAAGTTCTCCAATTAACACAGAGGCAGCAACAACATTATTTTCCCCTGAATTCTCACGAGTAATCAGCCATCTTCATCAATCAGCAACAAAAATATAAAACAAGAAAATTTTCAAAAATAATTTCTTATAATTCAAAAATAGAAAAATAAAAAACAAAAAATAACCTCAGAAAATCATGAACAAATAAATAATTCAGCAACCAAAATCATGAAGCAGCAAACAAATAAATTATGAACATATAACCTCAGAAAATCAAAAATCAAAATCATGAATCCAGCAAACAAATAAATCATGAACAGATAACAAATAAATCAAAATCTTGAATCCAGCAAACAAATAACAAATCGCCGTGAGAGAGACAGAAAACCAGTAACCCTGAAAAAACCCGGCCGGTTCATCAGTTAACCGCCGATTCGGCCGGTTCTTAGCCTAGTTTTTTGCTGAACGATTTTACAGTGAAACCGAACCGACCAGATGACCGGTTTCCGGTTAATCCGGTTGAACTGGCCAGTCCGGTTCGGTTTTCAGAACAATGGTTTAGTCACACAGTTACACTTTAATTGAAGGGTAATTTGGAAAAAAAAAATAAAAAAAAGCCTTTTTTTTCCCCTCTTATGCATGGCTCGGTGTTTGTTTGTTTTTGACACATTATTATGGCTTTTTGAGAAAATAAAGATGCGACTTTGATGCATTCTGTCTGGTATATTGCATCTATTTTCTACTTGTATAAAATGCAGGTCCTTTTTTATTATTCTATTTGCATTTGATGTTTATAATGGAGTTCTAGACAGAGTACATATATGTTGCTTCCAACTAGGCCAAAGAAAGGTCCATCTTTCACAGGCAGGTGCTGATTTTGGTGAAGACAACCTCCTTTTTAGAATTTTAATTGTACATTTACATGAATTTTGTTCGTACATAAATTTGATCCAACAAAATTTTACGTTGCTTGTCGAAGGACCAAAAACTTATTTAAGCCAAGTGTATTTTTTCTTCTTTTTGTGTGTGTAAATTTGTGAATCTTTTTTCGACATTTAAAATAAAAACAAGTCAAGTCTTTGATTTTCCCATCAAATCCAATTTTCACATTGAAACTTTGCAGTTTATTCAGTCAATCAAATGAGAGGTGATGCTTGAAGTTTTGTAAAAGTGTTGTTACCTGATTTAGGAAATCAGTTAACCAAACTAACCACTTACACATTGTAGAAAGAAGAGAATCACTAATAGTTAGGAGTAGAATCTTTTCTGTTAGAATCAATTTCTGTTAGTAATTGATAGTTAGTTAGAAGTCAGCTAATGTGGCACCTATCTATGTATCTATATAAGAAGGGTAACTCTAATAGTGTAATTGAGTTTTGCCATTCAATACACCTAAGTTTTTTATCTTCACTCTCCTCTTCTTTTACAACATTTCACACGCTCTTGCTACAAACATTGCACCATTTATCATGGTACGGTGAGCGTGGACTCTAACAGAGTAGCGTGGGTTCAAGAAAAGAGTTGAGAGAGAAGAACGACTTAGTCGCTGTGTCTCACTACAATCCAGAGATTTCAGTGTCTGAATCGTGCACATCTAGCACTGATTTGGAGTATCAATGGCAGAACCTAATCGTAGCAACCAAAATTCACCTGATGCAGCAACCGTCGATCTACAGATCATCGCTTACTTCCTTAATCAAATCACTGCACTGCAAACTCAATTGAGTCGACGTAACAATCCAATTCCTACCTCTTTTTCAAATTTGGCACAAGAATCGTCTATCTTCATCCTTCTGAAAATCCCGGAGTATCGATCACAAATGTGATATTGAATGGAAAGAATTATGGATCTTGGAGGAGAGCAATGGTATTGGCGTTGGAATCGAAGAACAAATTCGGTTTCGTGGATAGAACGATAACCAAACCAGAGAAGGGCGATAGCTTGTTTGAACCCTGGAAAAGGTGTAATACGTACGTAGTGTCTTGGCTTAATCTTTCTCTGGAGTCAAGCATATCTCAATCGGTAATATGGAACAATGTTGCCTGTGATATTTGGAACGAACTTGAGCACTGATACCACCAGGGTGATATGTACAGAGTGGCTGAGCTTCAAGAAGAATTGTGTGCCATAAGACAAAGCGAACTTGATGTAACTTCATATTACACAAGATTGAAGACAATTTGGGAAGAGCTTGATAATTTTAGAAGCATTCCAGTGTGCCAATGTGGCGTAACCTTTAATTGTGGATTAGAAGTAATTAGGAGTCACAGGTATGAAGATTGAATAACCAGGTTCTTAAGAGGATTAAATGATCAGTACTCCGGTGTGAGATCACAAGTGATGATGATGAATCCTTTTCCTAGCTTGAACGATGTATTTGCGATGCTCACCCAACAAGAAAGACAATTCCAAAGTGAATTGCTCTCCCCACAGATCGTGAACAATTCTACTCCTTCCTTGAACTTTGTGGAATCTGGACAAAATAGAGGGAGAGGAAGAGGTAGAGGAGGAAGAAATCAAGGCGGAAGAGGACAAAGTAGAAAGGTGCAATGTGCACATTGTGGGAAGCTAGGACACAATATTGAATCATGCTATAAGAAGCATGGTTATCCTCCACACTTGAAGCAAATGAATAGTGGAGAAGCTGCTGTAAACTACATGGCAACAGCAGAAACTGAGGAAGACAATGAGAAACTCAGTAGCCAACTGGTTGGAGGTAGGGCTGTCGACTCTGGATTCACTGCAGAGCAAAGACAAGCTTTATTAGCACTCTTGGGCAATTATGAGCTAAAGCCTATTCAAAGTACTGACCAAATTGTAACACAATCACAATCACCACCTCATCAAGGTAATTTGGTACATATTCTTCAATTCAAAATAAGTGTTAAAACACTAACAATTTCAAACAACAAGCGCACTGCATGGGTAATTGATACTGGGGTTACAGACCATGTATCATACTCCCTTGATAATTTTCAAACATATCACAAAATTGATCCAATTGTAGTGCGGCTACCAGATGGCACTATTACATTCAGTAACACAATTGGAACAATACATTTTTCAAAAAATCTGTATTTGATAAATGCATTATACATACCTTCTTTCAACTACAAGCTAGTTTCGATTTCTAAACTCACGGACAAATTGCATTGCCAAATGATTTTTAATGACAAACTCTGTGAGATTCAGGACTGCAGCTCCATGAGGATGATTGGCAAAGCTAAATCTGATGGAGGCCTTTATACACTGAAAGCTGAAGCAAGGAATCTGCAATTTGGCACAAGCATTAACACATCATGCATCATGAATATACAAGGCATAAGAGATAAGGACCTATGGCATTATAGACTAGGACATCTACCATGTAGTGGTTTAATTGACATGAAAAAATATTATAATTTCATTACCTATGACACAGATGAGAATCCCTGTAATGCATGTCACTTGGCAAAGCAAAAGTTGCTGCCATTTAGCTTAAGCACTACCAAATTACAGCATTGTTTGGATATGATACATGTAGATATATGAGGACTTCTCTCCATTCCTTCAATAAATGGACACAAGTATTGTCTTACTACAGTAGACGATAAGTCAAGATTTACTTGGATGAACTTTATGAAATCAAAATCTGAAGCCACTTGTTTGTTAAAGAATTTTGTTGTGTTTGCAAAAACTCAGTTCCATAAATAAATCAAAATTATTAGAAGAGATAATGGTGCAGAATTTTTAATACAGTCATTCTATAATGAAACTGGGATACTACATCAACGTTCATGTGTCGAAACTCCCCAACAAAATGGGATTGTTGAAAGAAAGCACCAACACATTCTATGAGTGACACGGGCACTTCTATTTCATTCAAATGTGCCAAAATGTTTCTGGAATCTTGCAGTAGCACATGCTGTGCACATCATAAACCGAATTTCATCAAAGTTTTTAAACTATCTGTCACCCTATTATGTGCTACATAATTCACTTCCAATAATTACTGACCTTAAAATTTTTGGTTGTTTGGTTTTTTCTAGCACAATCAGTTCAGGTAGAACTAAGTTAGATCCACGAGCTAGGAGATGCGTTTTTCTTGGTTTTAAGGAAGGAATCAAAGACTTCCTTTTGATGGATATGACTTCAAGAGAGATATTTGTGTCTAGGAATGTAATATTCTATGAAAACCATTTTCCCTTTTCTAATCAAAACTCAAACACTTGCTCTAATTCATCTATTCCTCATCCTGCATCTAGCAACAGTCAACATCCACTCATACATGATCCTTTCACATATGATGTATGTACTATCCCTACATCCACTTTTACTGCACCCACACCAGCACCCACTGATACTCAAGCAGTGACACATGACATTAATAATTCACTTGAACATGCATCATTACATGAGAATCCCTTAGGACACGAGACAGACAACATTAACTATGCATCACAAGATTTTATTCCATCAACACAATATACATCTCAAACAGCACGAAACACTGAACAAAATTTGATTCCAAGAAGATCCACCAGAGAAAGAAAGACACCTAAATACTTGGAAAGCTATCAGTGTATAAGCACCACAACAGATTTCAGCTCAGATTCAAGGTATCCAATCTTACATTTTTTGTCTTATAGTGCACTTTCTTCAAATCATAAATCCTTCTCCCTAGCCATCTCCACTGATAAAGAACCCAAGTACTTCGAAGAAGCAATAAAACATAATTGTGGAAAAGTGCTATTATAGAGGAACTCGATGCTCTTCAGAAACTGAAAACTTGGCAGCTCACTGCTCTACCAAATGGAAAGAGGGCAATAGGTTGTAAGTGGGTGTTTAAGCTGAAACATAATCCTGATGGCACGATTGAGAGATACAAGGCACGACTGGTGGCTAAAGGCTTCACTCAAGTGCTAGGCATTGACTACCTTAACACCTTCAGTCCCGTTTTAAAGCTCAGCACTTTAAGAATTGTGTTAGCTCTTGCTGTGGCCAAGGGCTGGTTTCTCAAACAGGTTGATGTCAATACGGCCTTCTTACATGGTGATCTTGAGGAAGAAGTCTACATGCAAGCCCCTCCTGGTTTGAATGCACCCCGAGTTTGGTCTGCAAGTTGGAGAAGTCCCTCTATGGCCTCAAACAAGCCAGCCGCCAATGGAACAACAAACTGAAGACAGTTCTGTTGGATTCTGGTTATTCTCAATCAAAGTTTGATCATAGTTTATTTACCAAGTCTCAACTGAGTGGCTTCACTGCCTTGCTGATTTATGTTGATGATGTTATGATAGCTGGCGATGACATGACTGAAATTAACTTCATCAAGTCATTGTTGGATACAAAATTCAGCATAAAGGACATTGGTGACTTGAAATACTTCCTAGGCATGGAGGTTGCTCGAGGCAAGGATGGCCTGGCCTTGTACCAAAGAAAGTATGCACTAGATATCTTGAGATCATCAACTTGAGGACTGCAAACCAGCTTCCACACCAATGGATTACTCTTTGAAATTGACAAAAGGTGGGAGAGAACCACTGCCCTCCAATACTGAGTATCGAAAGCTCATTGGCCAGTTACTCTATTTAGCTAATACTCGACCCGAAATTAGCTTTGCTATTGGAAAATTAAGTCAGTTTGTTGAAGCACCAACTGATGTGCACTTCAAGGCAGCAATCCGAATTCTCAAATACATCAAAGGAGCCCCAGCTAATGGTATATTCTTCCCTGCAAGTGTAAACATCACAGTCACTGGATTCTCAGATTCAGATTGGGCAGCTTGCCCAGATACTAGAAGATCCACTACTGCCTATTGTTTCTATGTTGGAAGTTCCATTGTATCATGGAAAAGTAAAAAACAGACAACTGTAGCTGCCTCTTCCGCAGAAGCTGAGTATCGGGAACTTGCATCAGCTACTAGAGAAGCCATATGGATAAAGAAGATCCTGTTAGATTTACAACTAGAATTAAAGCAACCAGTTAGCATTTATTGCGATAGCCAGGCAGCAATTCACATAGCCTCTAATCCAGTGTTTCATGAAAGAACAAAGCATATTGAAGTCGATTGTCACATAGTAAGAGACAAGGTGCTCGAGAAAGTCATTCATCTTTTGCCAATTTCCACCCGTGAACAAGTTGCAGACTTATTGACCGAACCTCTTAATCCAGGAACCTTCTTTGCTCTTATTGGCAAGTTAGGCCTGAAAAATATTTTCACTCCTAACTTGAGGGAGGGTGTTACCTGATTTAGGAAACCAGTTAACCAAACTAACCACTTACACATTATAGAAAGAAGAGAATCACTAATAGTTAGGAGTAGAATCTTTTCTATTAGAATCAATTTCTGTTAGTAATTGATAGTTAGTTAGAAGCCAGCTAATGTGGCACCTATCTATGTATCTATATAAGAAGGGTAACTCTAATAGTGTAATTGAGTTTTGCCATTCAATACACCTAAGTTTCTTATCTTCACTCTCCTCTTCTTTTACAACATTTCACACGCTCTTGCTACAAATATTGCACCATTTATCAAGTGTAAATCAGATTTTATTTTATTTTAGTGTAATGCTTGAAGTTTTGATTTCTATGGTTTGACTGTTGACATAGTTCATGTTTGGCACTATGGGGTCGACTAATATATTAGAAATGATATTGTCAAATGAGATAAAGCTTTGTTATTGTTGTAGTATTAGTGCTAGTTGTGTTTTTAGTTTCCTTGTTCATTCATTTCAGGAATCTGTCTTGAAGAATCTCAATTGCCTGTGTTGTTTGCTAAATTACAGTGTGAGGAAGACACTGAGCATTGTGTGTTTACGGAATATTCAAGAAATTTATTAAAGTTCTTGAGCATGCTACTACCTCATAGAATTGCTTTTGTCTTTGCTTAGAGACCTTGAGCCTCTATCAATAATCAGGAACATAACCAATGATCCGCTTTTAAGTTTTATTCTTAGAATATAATCTACCACTTCACTACAATGATCCACTTTTAAGTTTTATCTCAATCTTTGTATTGGAGCTTCAATTAATTAACAAGTTTGGATATTCCTATATTTCTACCTCCATCGTTAATTTGATTATGTTATCTCTAAACCTAAGAAATAATTCATCCATGATTCCTTGTTCCCCTCTCATATTTCAACAAGTTTATTGTCATCAACACTCAAATTTATGTTTTTGACAGTTTCAAATCTATGAATAGTGAAAGATCCTTCTTCTTGAATAATTTGTTTACTGGTTAACTTCCTCTATAGCAGGGTCATATTAAAGAATTCCAATTTTTCCTCTTCAATCAAACCTTGCAATTCATTAGAAAATTTTAATACACAAAAGAGTGATGATGTTTTTATGAACATTAAACATAATCGTATAGTGAAAACATTTTTTTTTAAATTTCAATCACTCCTTATCAATCACTTTTAATTAAAAAAAAATGTAAAAAAAAATAACATGAAACCGTCTAAATTTATAACGACAAATATTGTAAGGGGAATTCTATGGTGCCTATAAAATTGGTGCCTAATTTGCCTAAAAGGTGAGAGAAGAGAGCGTGAGTCCTACTTTTTATATTTGTATCATGTAGTGTAAAAATTAGGCATGGTAAACAACACCATATTGTAAATAGATAATGTATTACTAATGATCAACTAATCTTTAGGGGTGATAAAATGGATCAAACTAATCAAGTCGAGGCGGGGAGTGCTAAAACTTGAAACCCACCAAACTGAAACAACCCACCAAACTCAGAGATTTAGGTAGGACAGTCAAGACAGAACTTTTCTTTCTTTAAAAAAAAAAGTTATGAATACTACAAGAATATATATACAAAAATTAAAAATTATAATTCTCAAATACAATTCTTTTAATTTTTCCTTTTTTTATGTTTTTATTTATTTATTTTATTTTATACTACTATAC
>NC_029787.2:16930643-16962265 GCF_000816755.2 Arachis ipaensis
TTCAATTCAGTGTATCAAACCTCATATACATATCCTCGTATTTTATTTTATTTATTTATTTTTGTATTTTTTTCCTTTTTAATTTTCTTAACATAAACTCTTAATATTAAAAATTAAAAACATATATATAAGAACATCATAAGTATTGAAAAAAAAAATTTCTTTCTTTTCAAGACAGAACTGACAGGATGGATTTAGAGACTCAAACCACCCAACAAAGTCAAACCACCCAAAGTTCAAAATCGTGAGGGGCGGAGCTGAACTAATCAAACTAGGTAAAATAGTGGGGATTTCTAATCAACTAGTAATCATTATGTAATAGATAAATGTTATACCACAACAAATGGTACGGATTAAAAATGTGATGTACTATGTTTATATTTTTCATCCTGAGTGCGAGAGAAGAGAGTGGAAAATCCGTTTAATCCGTGGTTAAAATATCCGTGGTATCTTAAGGGGAATGTTATAAACAGCAATATTTAAATCTGCCAAAGTACAATAAAAAAAAATGTAAAAAAAAATTAATTTTCACTAACTATTCCTCACTAACTTTAAATTTTTTTTTACAAAAGTGATATGCTAATACAAATTACAAGTATTTTTGTAGTAGTGAGAAAACACATAATTTTAAAAGATTACTTAACGTTCCAAACTAACTTCTCCTTTTTAACCTTAAGAAATTATACTGGGACGATATCTCCTTCAATTGGTCATTTGTTTAATAAGTTCTTCTTCCTAGAAAGTGATAAGTATCTAAACTTTGACAGTTTTTGTATTTAAACTCACAACTACTGTTATTTGAACAACTTTATACTCTCCCCTTGTTCCTTAGTACCTACTTAATAAAGAATCCAAATCTCTATTGTATTAGTTTAATTGCTACCTCCATCTTTATATCCTTATAGGTTTGAACAATTAATTAACTTCGAGGTTATGTTTCTAACTCTATTTTGAATTTTCACCTAGTAACATCACTTCACCATCTAATATAAGATTCTTATTTTGAATTTTCGCCTAGTAACCAATACATTTTATAAGATAAAAAAAGGTTCTTTTATTTTCAATTACAAAACTCTATTTCTATTGTTGTATTGTAAATTTGTAATTTTATTATTTTTTATATTTGAATTATGATTAAAATTTTTATTTATCTTTTTTATTAGACTAATTTTAATTCATTTTACTATTTTTTTTAAAAAAGTGTTAGGCTAGCAAGTCTGTCAATTCATTAATCCACCGTAAAACAAGAAAAATGAACATTTTAAGCTTAATTTACATTGACAAGACAAACCTTGACAAAGTCAGGCAAAACAGTCTACTCGCTTTCTCACCCCTAACTAATCTAACTCAAATCAGTAATTGTTCTTTTTAACAAGATTTATAAAATTATTTTTATTTTATTTTCTTTAATTAGAAATAGCTCAACAGAGGAAAATTTTTGACAAGTAGAAAATGTTTCCTTGACTATGAAAGAGTCTCTTATTCATTGGATCAAGATTCATCGCGGAGTAATGAACGAGATTATCGTACCTTTCAAAAACAAGAGGTTGGCACCATGCCATTTGAGCATATGCGAAACTTTTGTGTTTTG
Organism: Arachis ipaensis; assembly: GCF_000816755.2. Lineage (NCBI taxonomy): Eukaryota > Viridiplantae > Streptophyta > Magnoliopsida > Fabales > Fabaceae > Arachis > Arachis ipaensis. The sequence continues at coordinate 16,932,235 of NC_029787.2, forward strand.
TAACCATCAATTGGACATTAATAGTGATTTTAATGGTATGAGATTACATTCAATGATGGGAGATCACTTACTTTTCTTTTAATGGTTAAGTACTGGCCACAAAATACAAAAGTTGCTGGCTCCCTAGACTTTCTCATTCTTAGGTTCTGCATCATTATTTGAAAAATGATTAAAAATTTGTTTCAACGCCCATTTTTTAAAAAGATTTTTTCTGATGATCTTTATTTTAAGGTTTAGTTACTCTATTAGTTTTTTATAGTTTTGCGAAATTTTCAATTAGGTCCCTATACTTTTTTTTATTTAATTGAGTCCTTGCACCAATTTTTTTTTAGGGTAAAAAACGTATATGTGCCAATGGGGGTTTATAATTACCCAAATCAGCCAAACAAAATTCTGATACATCAATCCACCAAAGAACAAATATATGTAATTCGAATCAGTACAATTCGAATTAGTTTTCAACGTAATTCGAATTGATATAACTCGAATTACTCGAAACAATTGGCAACACGTAATTCGAATCAATATGTAACGAATTATAAACTTATAATTCAAATTGATTCAATTCGAATTAGTAGGGAATCGTGCTTTTAAGGTAGTTCGAATCAAGTTGATTCGAATTACTCAATTTTGCAAACTATTAGTAATTCGAACGAGTTCATTCGAATTACGTGGGAGTTGCTTATATAAGGAGTTCGAACCAAGGTCATTCGAATCACTTTTCCATTCTCAAACCCCACCAAATCTCAGAGAAAACGACCCAGAATCGGTCCGAGAAAGAGTGGAGCGGCAAAGTCAGGCGATGGGGGACGATCCGGGAAGGCTGTATCGACTGGATGGAGTTGCTCATATCGCCGGGGTGATCAACGACGAGGTTAGTGGTTTTTGATAGTGGTTTATGATATTGGTTTATGTTAGTGGTTTATGATAGCGGTATTGATAGTGGTTTATGTTAGCTGATTTGCATGCGATTTTATTGGCTGTTTATGTTAGTGGGTTGGACTAGTGGTATTGCATGCGGTTTCTTCTAGTGGTTTTGTTTGCGGTTTTGATGGTGGTTTATGTAAGCAATTTATGTTAGCGGTTTAGGCTAGTTTATCTTAGCGGTTTAGGGTGGTGGTATTGATGGTGGTTAATTGAGTGGTTTTGCATGTGATTTTCGTAAGTGGATTTGCGTGTGGATTATGTTAGTAATTTTTTGTACGCGGTTTTAGTATGTGATTTTGCTAGTGGTTTACCACCATTATTTTGTGCATGTGTTTTCCAGAAAAGGTTTATGTTTGCGGTTTTCGTAAGAAATTCTGTTAGTGGTTGACTATATCTGTTATTGCAAGTGGTATATTTTAGTTGTTTACGTTGTGAGTTTTATCTGTTAGTGGTATTGTAAATCGTTTCTAATTATGCGGTTCATGTATTGTGCAGCCCCGGCGTTTCATATCGAGCATGCGGCGGCAGCAGGGGATGCGACTGGCTGATAGGTACGTTTCGTACTTGCATATGGCCAGATTATACCATCTTGCGAGACTGAACGACAAATGGTTCATATTGGACGAGCCCCTTGTGAGTGCCTTCGTGGAGCGGTGGCGTCCGGAGACGCACACGTTCCACATGCCGTTTGGAGAGTGCGCGATCACACTTCAGGACGTTGCGTACCAGTTGGGGTTGCCAGTAGATAGACGTTAAGTCAGTGGTTGCCTGACAGACTTCCACGTATACATAGATGGTGGCAGGCCAGCTTGGCAGTGGTTCCATGAGTTGCTAGGTGTGTTACCTCCCGTGAACCAGATACAGAAGTTCGCAGTGAACTGCACCTGGTTCAAGAAGACTTTTGGAGAGTGCCCCGAGGGGGCGGATGAAGAGACGGTGAGGCGCTTTGCCCGAGCCTATATCATGATGTTGTTGGGTACCCAGCTGTTTGCAGACAAGTCAGGCAATCGTATACACATCAGATGGGTACCGTTTGTGGCTAGGCTTGAGGAGATGGGTGGCTATAGCTGGGGGTCGGCGGCACTAGCATGGTTGTACCGTTGCATGTGCCGAGTGGCCAACAGGCATGTAGTGAAGTTAGCTGGGCCGTTACAGTTACTTCAATCGTGGATCTTTTGGCATTTTCCTGGTTTTAGACCTGCTGGGTATGATGCGTTTAGCTGGCCCCTTGCCTCGAGGTACCGCGATCGTATTGTACTATTTATCTTTAGTTTATTTATTGTCAATTTCTCATGCAATTTTATGCCTTTTAGAATCATTAATGACCGCAGTACCATGTTTAATTTCCTACGCAGGTGGTCAGGTTACAATCCTGGGATTAGCGAGAAGGGATCTCGGGTACAGATGGCGACTGAAGATCGACTTGTTACAGGCTCGGGATGTAAGTACGCTAATCTCATATGTATAGTTAATGCTTCTTTCAGTTTATACGGTTTAACGAGTTCGTCAAATGGATTTGATATGCTTTTTTCAGTTTATATGGATGCCCTATAGCACACCCGACGTCCTCCAGGTTTTCCATTCGGAGGTCTTAGAGCCTCGGCATACGATGTTATGGCGGTGTGTTACCTCCCTGATATATTTTGCGATGGTTGAGTGGCATCAGGTTGATAGAGTGTTACCGCAGTTCGGCGGCGTACAGCCTCCCCCGCATCCCGCCCTGAACATCGACTTCTTGATGTCGAAGGATGGGAGAGGTGGTGACTGTTGGTTCCCGTCCCATTTACAGCATTGGCACCTTCACTGGGAGGTGTGAATCCCATCCGATATACACTGAAAACCGAACTAAGTCGATACACCTGGTGGACGTATGGCTGCCAAGTAACACGTGAGTAGGCACAGCATGCCAATGCGTGCGGACATGGAAAATGAAGTGTCTGGAAGTAGCCACAATCACATGTCTGCGAAGCTAGTGAGACCCTGTAGCTACCCAGTGAGAACGAACCAGTCGGAGTCATCTCTCCCATTGTGTACTCTGAGTTATCCCTGTCATATACAGTCACCGTGAAGTACCTAGCCGTCTTCAGATTGGCCTCGATACACTTTACCAGGTATTGACTGAATTGTTGTCCGGTTCCCAACTGGGCCTCGGCCTCCCTCCCCTTGCAGACAAATAGCTCAGCCAACCTGCCGTATGTGGCCTTCACCAGCAAACACACAGGGAGGTTCCTAACACCGTTAAGGATTAAGTTCACACACTCAGAGATATTGGTCGTCATGTGCCCGAATCTGCGACCCTCATCACAATACTGTGTCCACAACAAATACTCAATCCTGTTCGCCCAGTCACACATGACCGGATTCTCAGACCGCAGAATGTCAAACCAGTAATCAAATTCCACTTCGGTCTTTGCATATGCGGCATTCACAAGAAGCCTCCGAGCGTCTTTGCCCTTGAAGGTGAGGGCGAAATTTGCTGCTACGTGTCGAATGCAGAATGCCCGGTATGTAGCCGGAGGTAGCCATCCCCCATCAGGAGCCTCAAGCGCGGCCTTGATGCCGTTATGCCTGTCTGAAATAACTGAAAGACCTGGTTGCGGTGTGACGTGCTGACGGAGGTGGGAGAGAAAGAAGGACCACGAATCAGCATTCTCACCCTCAACTAGTGCAAATGCCACAGGGAGTCTGTTGGAGTTTCCGTCCTGTGCAATTGCGACAAGCAACGTTCCCGCATACTTACCATATAGATGGGTGCCGTCGATACTCACCAACGGCTTGCAATGACGGAATGCCTCGATACAAGGTGGGAACGTCCAGAACAGCCTATGAAAATAAGCATGAGACTCGTCCAACTGTCCCCCAACTCGAACAGGGCTTGTCCGAAGGACTGCTACTGAACCAGGCATGGTCAACTGGACTCCTAACACCCACCTAGGGAGCTTGTTGTATGACTCATACCAGTCACTATAGATGACGGCAACAGCCTTCTGCTTCGCCATCCAGACCCTCCTGTACGTCGGCCTGAATCCAAAGTGTGCGGCCGTGGCATTTAGGAGCACCTTGATGTTGACGGATGCATCAGCCCTCACCATTGGCATAATGAATATCGCTATCACATGATAATCCAAACTCCTATGGTCGCTGGAGATAGAGGTGGCGAGACACGTATGCGGTCCGTTGTATCGTTTCACTTCCCAGATTCCCTTGCGCTGCCGGAGACTCAACCAAATCAACCACGTGCACCCATTCCCAAACTCAGAACACTTGCCCACATACCGGCGATAGTCAAACTCAACTACCTTGTACTGTACCCCTCGGCGGATGTTGTAAGTCTTCACACTCAACAAGGCCTCATCTTTATCCTGAAACTGCTGACCAACCTGGAACTCTGTCATACCAGCAGACCCGTCCACATCTCTAGCACCAAATCCAGCAGCCTGCCCAGAAAGCCCATCATGCCTCATGGCATCCAGGTCCAATGATGAAAAACGGGGTGGGTACTGCTGTGTCCCAGAACTAGATCCACCTGCAGCCCCTTTCGGGTCACTCGCTCCGAGATCATAGCCACTATCGTCAGCAATCAGATCCGGCTCAACATCATCGTCATCTGGATCATCAAACAATCCGTCTCCAACACCAGCTGGTGTAGCACAATGTACTGAGGTCGGAAGATGTTCCCCTGTACCAACCTCGTCGCCGACATTACCGCTGAGGTCAACAGCGAATGAAAGGGAGGCGACAGGCTGGGTCGGTGGCTCATACGCAGGGACGGAGGAAGAAACAACGGCAGGTCTCGAGCTAGAACCAGCCACCGCGGCTAAAGTGTGCGTATTCCGGTTCGAACCCCCTGAGCTGGATACCACATCAACCAACTTTGCCAACAACTCTGGTGTCCTCACCTCGGGAAACTGCCGACGACAATGATACATGACCTGCAAGTCCTCATCACTCCCGATCGTGAAACAATCATACTTCACGGTATCTTGGAGCACCGTCGTTGGAATGCGATAGAAAAACTTCTTAACCCTTTTCAGACCATCCAGACCAAGTTTCAGAAGTACAGAGCTAACAAGGTCATCATAGCTCGTCGTAGGCCTCACGATAATACAGAGATGATCCTTATCGGTGAACTTCACACCGGATCGAGTTTTTCTCTTAATCGATCCTCTGTGGTGAACCAACACTAGAAAACTATCCTCACTAGCCATCTGACCCCTCTATTGAGAGCAACTCACGTACACATCATATATATAGACCTCTGCTTCATAGTAATTCGAATCAAGTTCATTCACACCATATATACATAATTCGAATCATATCAATTCGAATTACCCTAAGTAAGCAACCAATACTAATTCGAATCAAGTAGATTCGAACTCCCTCTTCATGCAGTTGATGCTAGTAATTCGAATTGACTTAATTCGAACTACGCTTCATTAATTCGATGCATATTGATTCGAATTACTTAGGAACGTTACTAGTCAATAATTCGAGTTATATCAATTCGAATTACGTTGAAAACTAATTCGAATTACATATATTTGTTCTTTGGTGGATTGATGTATCAAAATTTCGTTTTGCTGATTTGGGTAATTATAAACCCCCCTTGGCACATATATGTTTTTTGCCTTTTTTTTTAATTGGATCCCTACACTTTTTTTTTTCTTTTTATTTAGGTCTTTATACCAATTTTTTTTAGTTGGGTCCCTATAAAATTAAGCCAATTACTACTAAGAGGGACTTAATTGAAAAAAAAAATTAGTACAGAGATCCAATTAAAAAAAAAAGTATAGGGACCTAATTGAAAATTTTACAAAACTATAAGGACTACCAGAGTAATTAAACCTTATTTTAAAGATCTTTTACAAAAATAAAAGTGATTTTATATTTGGATATCTCATATAAAAAGATCTCTTTATCTATTAATTATGTTTGGATAAAATAAAATAAAAATATTCTTTTGTTCATTTATAATGTAAAAATATATATTTTTTTAAAAAAATCTTTTAAAAAAATATATATTTTTTTAAAAAAATCTTTTAAAAAAATATAAATTGTAACTTCTTAAAAAAAGATATTTTTTAATTTTTTTAATGTTTTTAATTTTACTATTAAAAATTTACCTAATATACTAAAAAATTTAAAAAAGGGTTAAATAGTGAAACTTGTACCTAGGAATCTTTCTTAATTTATCACGTCACGTGTGGCCTACCCCAGAACGTGACAAGCAAACAAGTTGGAACCTGGCTTTAACTTTAATTATTTAATTATTTTGTTGCGTCCCTCTGCTTCTCTAATCTCAAGTTCTTACTTGTAGCCAACCAACCACAAACTGTGAAGTGTGAAGAGTTTCCACTTTCCATTTCAAGAATATAACACTTATGGGGGCTATAAAATCAGCCATGGGAGATGCAATCTTAACATCAGTATGGGTCTTCAGCCTCTCATCACAAAGGATTATCTCATCAGAGATATCTTCATTTCTTGGATTCAAACCATTCACACTTCCATCACTATTCCTCTCAACAATCATAAACTCCATCATAGTCTTCACCATAACCTCCATTGGAAGGTTCTTAGGTGGTGCAAGCTTCAACCCTTCATCCACAGTTTCATCCTACTTCTTAGGCCTAAGGCCAGATTCATCACTCTCATCATTGGCCATAAGGTTCCCTGCTCAAGCACTTGGTGGGGCTCTTGGTGCAAAAGGGTTACTTTCTGTGGTGCCTCCACAGTATAAGATTTTGCTGAAAGGTCCTTACTTGAAGGTGGATTTACACACTGGTGCTTTTGCTGAAGGAGCATTGGTTTTTGCACTTAACTTGGCTATACTTATTATTGTTATGAAGGGTCCTAAGAATCCTTTCTTGAAGGTTTATATGATTTCTTTGACAACTTTGACTTTGGCTATTTGTGGTTCTGGTTACACTGGACCTTCTATGAACCCTGCAAATGCATTTGGTTGGGCTTATATGTATAATAGGCATATGAATTGGGAGCTGTTTTATGTCTATTGGATTTGTCCTTTTATTGGGGCATTTTTTGCTGCTTTGGTTTATAAGGCTCTCTTTATGTCACCACCAGAGATGATGAAGAAGAAGAAGCAGAAGCAGAAGAAAGCTTGAGGCTTGAGACACCACAATTGTTAGTCAAGTATTTTTCTTCACATTTTAATTCATGTTTCTTTTCTTATACTATTTGCTATACATTTTAATTCATGTTTCATTTATGATTAAAGTTTAAGCATTTTTGGAGCATGCATTAAATGTTCTCTAAGCCCAATTCATGTTTTTGATGAATTGGTCAGTTTCAGTTGCATTGATGTGCATGCAAATATTAATGTCAAAGCTGCTAAATTGTACACATTTACAAATACAACCCATGTGATTATCTGAAAGGTGAAATTCTATGGCAAAAATGGGGATAACCACTAGCTTTGATTTGTTGCAATCTGTTTCAGAGACAATAATATGATACACCATACTAAACCTTTGAACTTGTGTATTATGCACTAAGGGGGTGTTTCACATATTGCCTATTAGCATTACCAATATTTTAGATTACCAGAGAGATGATTATCATCTTTTCAATTATTGGAAATATTACAATATATTGTTTGGTATGCAGTATTTGAGAAATAATGTAGATAGCTACCTCTTTTATTAGTAATGTTGATTACCAGATTTCCTCTGAAATTTAAATTATCAGTTATGTATATTATGACCAAACAAGGTAATCTTTTATGGGTTAGTTAATTTAGTATAATATTAAGAGTAATCCAAATGGATAATACTATTACATTTCCTCTAAGACATTGCCCTGTTTCAAAAGGTAACAGGGACACAAAATTAATGAATAATACTATTACATTTATGTAAATTGCTTTGAAAACTTTGAATAGTTCAGTAAATAGGTTACATTGGTTTGAATTTCATCATGACAATTATATTTGATGAACACTAATATAAGAGCCATCAATGAAGTAACAAGTAGTGTAAGATACTGCCAAAACCTGTATATAGCGCATAAATGCATGTGCAGATTATCTTGAAGAGATCTATTTGTAAAACCTGTTGATTTATGAAATCTTTTGAAACCTAGGATTATTTTACACTCGGTATTCTTATATTTTGTGAAAGATAACGCCAAATACTTCCATAAATATAACTTTAACTTATCCTAAATAGAAGCGTAGAAGATTAGCTTGAACAGTAGAAGGGAGTTGAGGTGAATTTTGCCATAGTTCAGGGAGATTAACGTAATATGCTCTCTTTATCAACCAGAACTAGAAATATACTTATGTACTCTATTAAGTACTCTATATTGTAAAACTAAACGGTTAAATTCGTTTCTCAATAAATAAATACTTTTACTTTTATTGTGATAAATAAATACTATACTCAGCATTTATTATGAGCAAGAGCAAGAACAGAAGGCTACAAATAGCTCTTCAGATTGAAGCATCAACTTGAACACATTTATGAGTGAACCAAATTGCAGAATGGTTCAATCAAAGACTAACAAACTGATACGTATTCATGAAAAAGACACTTCAGTGATTGCGAACACAAGTTGATATATGGTTAAATTTTACTATCATTACAGGTTTAAGTTTTGTGACATTAGGAGGAATATTAAGAATTTCATGTGTGAAAAAATTAATAGAGCAAAAATTATTTAATAGTTTATTATTATATATTTTAAGTTGTTAGAATATTTAATTTATCAAGATGTATTTTCATCTTCTTTTCTTTTAATTAGCAGCTCCCGCAGTATGTTTGTGAATTTAGGTTTATTTTTTTTAACTTAATGTGAAAAATATAAATATCTTTTTAAGTTATTGCAGCTAGAAATTTGATAAAGGAAAAATCCTTTGATTTCATAATAATTAATAAAATATGAAAATTGTAATATGGATAAATGAAGTTGAATAATTATGGTTTTTTTTTTATTTGCATTTAGGAATCACAGCAATGCACTGTCTCTCTATTTAAGTAGATCTTTTGTTTTTTTTTTTTTAATTTATTTATTTCAGTCACAAAAAAATAAATAAAAAAAATTCTAAATTTCTCTTGATGAATGTGGCCACGTGGAGAAGGGAAGTAGCAGTAGAGGGCCCTTACACTGTGACCCTATTGGGCCAGTCTAGCCCAATAGTTTATTCATCGGAAAACTCATCATTAGATCCACACACTAAACGACGTCGTTTAGGGGATGGCTAATAAAATGTTCCCCTCTCTCTGTTTGATCACTCTTCGTCTTCTCCTTCTATACTAGATTGAAAGAAACTTGTGGTTGCTGAAGGATTTTAGGATTCGATTGTAGCTACAAGGATTTTGTGTTTTGTCATAGAGATTAGTGTTGAAGAAGAATCTTTTTTCGTCTTTTTACGAAATGTATACATGTTTCTGGATGATCATTACATCTTTTTGTTTAGCTCGATTTAACTTTTTTTAAACCTGAGTCTTCGCTAAGGTTTTCTTCATTCTTCTGTGACTGGTTCAGGGGTTTTCTTTTATGTTCTATTTTCAATGATGGAATAATCTCAATTTTTCATAATGATTTGTAGAGCTTTTTTTGTAGTATTTGTTAATGTTTAGGGTGAATTCTGACTAATGTGATATGTTGTGTTATTGTGTTTGTTAATCTCGTGTTAATGAAAAATTCAATAATGCAAATAGATATATTGATGGATATTATGCTTCATCACAGGGAAAATTTCATAAAGATGACAATGGAAAAACGATATATTCATCTGATAATAAGCATGTGTTGGTGACTTTGATGAGAATATATTAAATGTGTTTTTTGTGAGAAATTATTACATCAAATTTAGATATGATAAGATAGAAGAATGCTGGTGGCCCGAAGAATTTAAATGTTAATTTAAGAGTTCTAACTTCTCACAATGAGTTAAAAAAAAGGTGCTTTAGGGATAAAAAGAACAAATAGTCTAATTGATATTTATTTTGAGCATGAAGGGTTATTACCTGAAATTCTTGAGCTTAAAATTCATGACGAACATCAACCACTAACATTACAAATACATTTACAAACAACACTTGAACGTATAATTTTTTGGGTTTTCACCCTAGCTTTTAACTTTTCAAGTGTCCATGCAAAATTAAGCCTCATTTGGTCATTGTCATATGTAGAATTCGCTTTTTCATCCACATTTTTTTATCCATTGTCAGTTCACATAAACAGTTCACACCATTTCTTTAAAATAGTCCTTCAAACATAGCCCATTAACAAAGATGAAAGAACTAAACTCAACACTCACATTGTAATTAGAACATCTAAAAAATAAGACTTGTTGGGCGACAGTCACAGGCACACCACTCTGCTACTCTCGATATTCTGGTAGGACTTCGGGTCATCGTGGTTGATCCCATTGAATTATCTGGTGTCTAGCTCCCACATGCAATTATGATCCCACACTTATTTGCTAGTTCAGCTAGTCATTATTATGTCTTGCATGGCAAGGACTTTATTTGCCATGTCATTCATGGTGTATGTTAACGCTTCAGTGATGAAAAATGGGTGTGAAACTATCATAGTGCATTTTTCGAATCTCAGAAATTAAAATAGTACAATTAAGATTGGGAGATTATTTTAGTGCAAATCGTCAATCTTCTCAAAGACTACTTTAATGCTTTACTCCTTAAATCTTTCAATAACTTGTTATAAACTATAAATTATATATATTAGTTCAACCATTTCATTAGAAATATATCAGGTTGATTATTTAAATTAAAATTTTGTGATAGAAATAGGCTTCTAGATGAGAATGTATATATCATCAAATAGTTTTTATTCATACAATTCTGAGATGTATTTATTAAAAGAAATTTGATAAAGAATTCAATATATATAAATAGTACAAAGATAATTAACTTACACTTATGAATTAGGAGTAGATAGTATAGTGTAAGTGTACAACTATTTTAATGGAATCCTAAGCTGATAAAGGATCTTCTTGGACAATCTGCAATAATTAATCAATTAATTATGATGAGAAAGACAATAAGAAGTTTGTTTTTTCAAACATGATGAAAGAGATTGTTACTTACGTACCTCACCATTGGTGTAATTCAAGTGTGCATAAATAGATATACAGTGTGTAACATGCATGACATTTATGTCTCTCAGTAACTTATCCGAACAAGCAATGTACATCCCCAGCACAAGGTTAAAAGATATATTTTGAGGAATTAGGTTGAGTAGGTGAAAATCCCAAGATCTGAAATATGAGGTCCCTAGCTATCACTATGCATAAAGGATTTATACATATTCGGAACTTCCTGCTCTCTTCCATTCTTGTCCTGTCCTTTAAGTTTCATCTACACAGGAAACTTTCACTTCTACTATTGATTTTTTTTTTTAGCATAATAAATTAGTTTTGTTCCTTTTCTCAAATGGTGGATCAAATAATAGCTTTTGCTCTTCTAAAATTATTACATGTGATTTTGTTTTTAATATACAGTTCTGTTTATTATTAACATTATTCAATTGTTTATATAATAACAATTGGGTCTTGTCGCATTAGATGGTATCAACTATATATAGATGATGGGTATTTTAATTTTTTTTTCTTATTTTCAACAAAAATGATTTTACGACTCTTGATCTTTACACATAGTTAAAATAATATTATTTTAATTCTTTATATTTCAATTAAAATTTTCATGAAATTCAGTAAGCTTAATTATCATGATAATATATGATGACATAATTCAATGTTGGATTGATAAAATTTATCACGTATTAAAAGATTATTCAATGGCTTAGTATATATGTATGTTAGACTTTATTTTAGAATATTATAGATTAATATATAATATTTAGATATATCTTATTATAATTTTATATTGATTTATTAGTTTGATATTAAATTGATTCTGTTATTTATTTTTATTTTTTTGATAAATAACGGGGTAAAAAGTCCAAAGACACTACGTAAAAATTATTCTAAAAAAGGAAACGCTTATGACATCAGAAAGAAAATAAGACGAAATACAAAAAGGTAAATTATAAAAGAAATGACAACCAAATTCCAGAGAGTGTCCATTAGATGCTAAACGATCGGCGCACCAATTTGCTTCTAGAAATTCATGGTAAAGCTCCCAACTTGAAAACTTGCCGAGCCTGTCTTTTAATAGCTATGATGAGCGTGCGAGCTCCATGGAGATCGACAATCTCATTCAGATACAACGAAACTGCAACTCTTAAATCAACCTCGATAGCGAGATTAGCAATACCCAAATGAATAGCTAATTTCGTACCAAGAAGTATACCCCACAATTCAGCCACAGTAACAGTACAAACATCTAGATTGGCGCTAAAACAAACTAAAAATTGTCCTTCATGATCCCGCAAAATGCCACCACACACAGCCTTTCCCTCCTTTGACACTGAACCATCTGTATTTAGTTTAATGAAATAGGGGGGTTGGGGGAGACCAATAAATCCATTTTTCCATCTGTATTGATTCTACTATTATGACAAGGTTGCATTGTATCCTTTATTTGCTCATAAATAGTCACTGTACATTACAAATACATACGGTTTTACTAGATAGACAATGATTTTTGTGAATAATATGAATAATGGGCTGTAAATTTAGTCTAATAAAATAAAAAAATACTCTATCCTCAAATTATTCTATTCCACTAAAATTCTATTTTTTTTTACTCTATTGTTCACATTGTTTTCTATATTTTTTCTCACAAATAATATCTGGATATTAAATTTATTCTACAATTCATCATGAATTCTAACATATTATCAAATAGCATTTTGAGTTTTTTTTTTTGTTGCCTTAAATTTTTTTAGAGAGCAAGTTTTGTTCATGTTTCCAATTCGTCTCTTCTTTCTTTTTTATTACCCTTTGATTCTCTTATGTGACATCGTCACCACCGGTTATCGTGTTCTTCATTCATTTTGGTTCTATTTTTCACATTAGTTTTCTGTAAGTTTGCATGGCAATGCCCTATTTACTTGTTCTATAATCAATTTTGCTATTTTTGCTGATTTATCTAAACATTGCAAACTTAATTTGCTACTAAAGTTTGTGGAAAAAGGATATCATAAATTGATATAACGTCTAGGTATTTATTATTATGATTTTATATTAATTTAGTTTTATATATGCTTTTCTATCACTTTGATTAGTAGGTTGCATTCGATTTTTAACCTATAAATAGCTAATTTCCACTATACATACATTACGAACAAAATATCTGAATACTAATAAATTTATTCTATATAGTTTATGTTAAATTAGAAAATAACATTGTAGATAAGAAATTATATGAATTATAAAATTATTGAATTGATGTATGAAGAAGAAGAAGAAAAGGGATTACAAGAAAGATACGCTTCTATTCAAATGAGAGTTTACTCTTAAGGAATAATCCCAAAAATTTTTCTAACTAATTATTTCATTATGATGTTTTACTGTATAATATTTATCCTGTAACTAACTAACTGGCCAAAGTGGCAAAAGATAAAATTATAATAATCCCTATTCATTGATTTACAATGTAGTTTTGCATCCAATTTGCTTTCTTTTTGATTTTCTTGGATTCCATTGCTAATGGCCCGACCTCCTTTAATTCATTTTCAGCACTAGCTTTCTCTAATTCCACCCTTTCTTTCGCTACTGGTCCTGTCTCTGGCCTAATATCCACAATAACCTATCAATCATCCTTTCTTCCAAAATAACCTTATCCATAAGGTCTGATTCAGGAAATAACATGCATAACACCTCGATGTCCTCCCAAGTAGTCTTCTCACGTGAAACTCCTTCCCAATCCACAAGAATTTGGGTGTGAGGTCCATCCGACGTGGTGATACGACGCCGTCCCAAAATTGCAAGGAACTTCGGTTGAAGTGAAGATGGCAAGTCAGCCATCGAGGGAGGTTTCGCCAGCAATGTCCATGGAATTGCTTCAGCACAAACACATGAAAACTGGGTGTAGCGCACAAGCAACTCGAGACTGTAAACTTCCTTCTCTATCCTCTGTTTAATTTGATAAGGTCCATAAAATCGTTTCAGCAACTTGTTATATTAAGTCCCTATGAGTGATAATTGTCGATATGGTTTAATCTTCAATAACACCCAATCCCCCAAGTGAAATTCTTTGTTCCACCGGTGTGCATCTACTTGTTGCTGCATTTTTTCTGAGCACGCTGCAAGGCAAACTGCAATTCCCTGTCCAGAGCATCCCTGACGCGTAAAAAGTCATCCACTTCTAACTCCTGAACTGAACCTGGGATGTATCTCGGTAATGAGCGCAGAGCATAGTCATAGAGTGCTTTGTGAGGTGACATGTCAATAGCCATGTGGTAGGAGCTGTTATAGCAAAATTCTGCCCAAGCTAGGTAGGAAGCCCACTGAGAGGGATAAGAGTGAGTGAATACACATAGGTACTATTCCAGTGTTCTATTTGCAACCTCAGTTTTTTCGTCGCTTTGGGAGTGATATGTTGTACTAAAATGTAGTTTAGTTTCACTAAATTCAAATAAATTTCTCCAGAATCTGCTCTTGAAAATTGGGTCCCTGTCTGAGATCATAGCTGCAGGATAACCATGTAGCTTGACCATTGAAGTGGTGAAAGCTTTCGCTACATCCTTGGCAGTGAAACCCGATTTCAGCGAGGTAAAGTGCCCCATCTTGCTAAATCTATCCACCATTACTAAGATAACATTAAAACCAGTTGACTTTGGCAATTGCATAATGAAATCCATGAAATTTCATCCCATGGCTTCAATGGAATTAGTAACGGTTGGAGAAACTCTTGTGCTTTAGCCAATATGTATTTAGTGACTTGACAATCTGTATACTGCTTAATGTACCGCTGCACATCTGCCCTCATCTGCGGCCAAAAAAACAAGTCATTTAGAGCCTTATAGGTCTTAAGAACCCCTCCATGTCCACCTCGTAGCGAAGAGTAAAACTCGTGTAGGAGCGTTTCCCTCACCCCTTGATAGTCCGGCACCCACACACGGTCTTGATACAATAAAATTCCTTCTTTAGTCTTATACCTGGTGAGTGGGTGCACAATGTGGGCATATCATTTAACAAATTTTTTATAGTACTCTGTTAGGCCTAGAAATTCCGTAGTTACTTCAATGTCATTGGCTTCAGCCATGCTTGAATAGAGTCAATCTTGGAGGAATCCACCTTCACTCCCTCAACACCCACAATATGACCAAGGTATTCAAATTGCTGCTGTCCAAAGAAACATTTAGATCTCTTAGCAAAAAGATGATGCTGAGCTAAAGTAATGAGGGCCAAAGCCAAGTGTCGGAGATGTTCCTCCCATGTCTTACTATACACCAAAATGTCATAAAAAAACACAGCAATAAACTTTTGCAAATAAGACTAAAAGACCTTATTCATAGTTACTTGAAAAGTTGAAGGAGCATTGGTGAGCCCGAAGGGCATCACTACGAACTCATAATGGCCATGGTGGGTCTGGAAAGCGGTCATCGATATAACCTCATCATTCAGGCGAATCTGGTGATAACCTGATCTTAGATCAATCTTAGAGAAAAATTCAGCACTGAATAGTTCATCTAAAATCTCCTCTATCGTCAGAATAGGAAACTTATTCTTAATCGTAATGGCATTGAGCGCTCTATAGTCCACACAAAATAGCTAACTATCATCTTTTTTTCTTTACCAACAGGACATGGCTCGAGAAAATAATTTGATTTTCACGAATGATGCTCGCCTCTAGCATTTCAGCCACCAATCTCTCTATTTTTTTCTTTTTGGAAGTTGGGGTACTTGTAAGGCCTTACACTTGATGTGTGGAAAACGATCCAACACAAAACTCACCGGTAAGTGTACCGGGTTGCATCAAGTAATAATAACTCACATGAGTGAGGTCGATCCCACAGGGATTGAAGGATTGAGCAATTTTAGTTTAGTGGTTGATTTAGTCAAGCGAATCAAGTATTGGTTTGAGTGGTTTGTAATTGACAGAAGCTAAAGTGCTTGAAATGTAAAGGGAGAAGCTAAATTGCATGAAATGTAAAGAGAACAGGAAGTAAAAGTGCTGAATCTTAAAGTGCAAGTAATGTAAATTGCAGAAACTTAGATTGCAAGAAATGTAAATAACTGAAACTTAAAGTGCAAGAAATGTAAATTGCTTGAATCATAAGAGGAATTGGGAATTGGGATTTGCAGAAATTAAACGAATAAAAGTAAATTGCAATGGGCAGAAGAATAAAGGATGAATTTAACTGAAGTAAATCTCAAACAGAAAAGTGATTTGACTTGAAAAAGCATTCAACAGAAGAATTGAAAGGAAATTTTAGATCTCAGTGGTCAAGAGACTAGAAAACCAAGTCTAGATCTCACTACCTTTCTTGATCCAATTCAGAAAGCAATTGTAACAAATTAAAGATTAAAACAGAAGAAAACTTAAATTCAAATCTCAATTCTCCAATGGTGCAGTGAAAGAAACAAAGAGAGATCTCAAGGTGAGATTGAGACAGAATTTCCTCAATTCTCCACACCCAAGACTCAAATAAAGGTTTGCGGAAAAGAAAATAGAAAACCCAGAGGGGAAGAGAACTCAATTCTCCTCCCAATTCTCCAAGATCAAAATGAAAGCTCTCCAACTACAATTCAAAATTCTCAAAGTAAAAAAAAGTCCTTTCTAAATCAAACTAGCTTCTATTTATACACTTCCTTCTATTGATCATTAAGCCTTGAATGTGGGCCTTGGCCTTGATGGAATTGGGTTGGTAGTAGCCTCCGTTGATTGCTCTTGGTGTTGGGAAGAAGTCCACTTGTGAACCGGGCCATGAACCATTCACGTCTGAGTCAACGTTTGAGACAAACGTTGACTCAAACGTCTTCGTGAAACCCATTATGCATATCGGCCCCTTGCTGTCATCCACGTTTGAGGTCAAACATGAGCTTAAACGTGGCCCTTCCCAAGCAGCTCTTCTAGCCAACGTTTGGCCTAACGTTTGAGGCAAACGTTAGCGCAAACGTGGCTCATTGAATCATCAAACAGGGGTGTTCATTCATTTTCTTATGGCACCGACGTTTGACCTCAAGTTTGAGGCAAACGTTGGCGCAAACGTTGCCAAGCTCCAGGGGTGATTTTCCTTGCTGAAATGTGGCCAACGTTGCATAGCTCCAGGGTGTGGTTGCACTCTTCCTCACGTTTGAGTCCAAGTTTGAGGCAAACTTGGGCTCAAACGTGAGTGCTTCTTCTTGCCCCTTGCTATCCCCTTTTCTTCAACCTTCTTCCAAACCTCTTTCCACCTATCATCAATCAACAATTGCATCAAAGCTATGCTATAATCATGAGAGTTATTCTTCTTCTTGTCATCTAAGCAATTATGGCACAAAACTCATGAAAATGCATCAATTTATCCCTGGTTGATTGAATCTAAGGAAACATGAAATTCCACCCAATTGACTTACTTGTGCCCCAAGAAAGTGCATAAAACCTATTGAAAATCAAAGAAAAAGACTAGTAAAACTAGGCTAGGATGACTTGTCATCACAACACCAAACTTAAAGCTTGCTTGTCCCCAAGCAAGAAAAGAATTATTAAGAAGAAAGAATGAAATGGATGAGGATGTTCATGCTAGCAGAGTATTATTGGTAGCTCATGGGGTTTTATGCTGATATGTAACTACTCACTTCTTATTGACATCTAGGCATAGAAAGTCTCCTCCAAGCATCACTTAACACACTGTTATGACCTCTCATTATTTATTTGTCCTTGATGTTTGTTTCTCTTTATTTTCCTTTTCTGTAACATCCAGCTCAATGTCATGTGTGCAGCAATTCTTTTTCTTTTACTTTATTTGTGCTCAACACATTATTCACTATAAACACTTGGCTTACATTTCTCTTAGAACATTGATGCCCAGCACCTCTTTGGGTCACTAAATGTCTTGTAGCTAAGTTGCTTTTGATAGTGGATTTTCAGTTGATAATCCCGGGTTAGTTAACCCAAGTTACCAAGTGTTGATGCACTCCAAAGAACTTAATAATCCAAGCAGATCCTAGTACAAAGACACCACAGGCATATATTCTAAGGTTCAAGCTATTGGTGTTTAGCTTTATTCTGTTTTCCTCTTTTGTTTTCTTTGCTGCCACTTTTGGCTTTTCTCATTCTACTTATTTTTTTCTTTTCAACCAAGGACTTTTTATTTTTGAGATTCATAGACAGTGAGCTAGTTTACACTTAGAAAGAAGACAATCTATTCCTGTTATTTACTATAAGTGAGCTACCACACAATCACACATAAATACCACCACTTACTATTATTGTACTTCCAGCTAGCAATGAACTATCTTACTTCATGTTCCAAACATTTCTTTTATTGAATTAAAGATGCAGGGGACAGAGCATGCATTCAGTTAAGTGAAAGTAAACACACAAGTACACACTTAGACTAGCCTACTTGTTGCAAAGTTAAACAGGCAGGATGCACAATTATTAAACTAATAGTTACTATTAAGATGGGCATATTCAAACTTCCAATTTAGAGTAATTCAATGCTGATGGAGTTAAGTGACAATACAACCTCTAGGTAGCTCCTTCTTCTTACTCTCAGCTAATGGTGTGTAGCCCTCCCAAGAGAGTGATTGAATTCCTGCAGAGTTAATGGAAGTTGCTTGTTTCTCAAGCCCTTAGGTAATTGGTTAGTGTTCAAGACTTTATTGTAGGCTTTTAAACTTACTTTGGTGTGTGAACACCAAACTTAGTCCCTTGCCACTGTCTCTGATGCATCAAGTTAACTATATGTAAAATTTTGTGTCCTTGCTAAAGGTTATGGAGTTAAACCTAGAAAGCAGTTAAATGGTTGAATAATTTATCTGATTGCTTGGAGCTAGCATTGTGCCAGAAGTGAGAATGTGCTTTTAAATGAGATTTTGGTGGAACACCAAACTTAGAATCCTTCATTCTCCCTTAAATTATTTTGGTGTGCAACACCAAACTTAGCTCCTTGCAATACATACCAATTATTCAATCCTTTTTTTATTGAAATGGATATGAAAAGGAACTACCTCAGGTTGGGTTGCCTCCCAACAAGCGCTTCTTTATTGTCATTAGCTTGACATCCTTCATTCTTGCTCAGCTCAGGTTCTGAACTTCTTTTTTCTTGTCCCATTGTCCTCCTAAGTACAGCTATGCTCTGTGACCATTTGCTGTGAAATGACTTTTTGTTGCTTCATCTAACAGTTCAAGGTTTCCATAAGGAAAAATCTTGGTTACCAAATATGGACCAGTCCATTTAGACTTAAGCTTGCCAGGGAAAATCTTAAGCCGTGAGTTGTACAGGAGTACTTGCTGTCCTGGTTTGAATTCTTTCTTCAAAATCTTCCTATCATGCCATCTCTTGATTTTTTCCTTGTATATCTTAGCATTTTCATAGGCTTCTAACCTAAATTCATCCAATTCATTTAGTTGTAGCAACCTTTTCTCTCCTGCTGCTTGAGAATCGAGATTTAGGAGTTTGGTAGCCCAAAAAGCTTTGTGTTCAAGCTCCACAGGGAGGTGACAAGATTTTCCATATAATAGCTGAAAGGGGGACTTCCCAATGGGAGTCTTGAAAGCTGTCCTGTATGCCCAGAGTGCATCCTCCAGTTTCCAAGCCCAATCTTTTCTTGTACTTCCTACTGTCTTTTCCAAGATCTTCTTCAATTCCCTATTTGCTAATTCAGCCTGTCCATTAGTCTGGGGGGGTGATATGGCGTGGCTACTTTATGAATGACTCCATATTTATGGAGGAGTTTCTCCATCTGTTTGTTGCAAAAATGGCCACCACCGTCACTCACAAGACCCTTGGGAACTCCATATCTAGTGAAAATATGCTTCTTAAGGAATTAAAGGACAATTTGTGCATCACAAGTGGTTGTGGCTATGGCTTCCACCCACTTTGAGACGTACTCCACTGCCACGAAAATATATCTGAAAGAATAGGAAGGGGGAAAGGGTCCCATGAAATCAATGCCCCATAGATCAAATAATTATACTTCCAGAATAAAATTATGAGGCATCTCATTCCTTCTCGTCAATCCTCCTGCTCTCTGGCATTCGTTGCATTGGTGAACAAACTCTCTGGCATCTTTGAAGATAGTTGGCCAATAGAGCTCACTCTGCAGTATCTTTGCAGCTGTTCTTTCTGGGCCAAAGTGTACACCATAGGCTGAGCCATGACAATGCCACAATATATCCCTTATTTCACTCTCAGGGACACATCTCTTAATCACTCCATCATAACATCTCTTGAACAGGAAAGGTTCATCCCACAAGAACTTCCTTGCTTCATTGATTAGCTTCTTCACTTGTTGCTTAGAGAATTCTTGAGGTATCTTCCTCTCCACTTTGTAGTTTGCTATGTCAGCAAACCAAGGTGCTTGTTGGATCTGCAACAGATGTTCATCTGGAAAGCTTTCATTTATAGGCTGTGGGGCTTCTTGAATTGTTTCTTTTGGTAGCCTCGATAAATGATCAGCAACTTGGTTTTCAGTGCCCTTCCTATCCTTTATTTCAATATCAAACTCTTGCAGGAGTAATATCCACCTGATAAGTCTTGGTTTAGCATCATGTTTTGACATTAAATACTTAAGGGCAGCATGGTCAGTATAAACCACAATTTTGGATCCTATCAAGTATGATCTAAACTTATCAAATGCATAAACTACAGCCAATAACTCCTTTTCTGTTGTGGTGTAATTTTTTTGAGCCTCATTCAAAACCTTACTTGCATAATATATGACATGATGCAAGTTTCCCTTCTTTTGTCCAAGCACAGCACCAATTGCGATGTCACTTGCATCACACATAAGTTCAAAAGGTAGTTCCCAATTCGGGGGTGTGATGATTGGTGCTGTTGTGAGTCTGTTTTTTAAAGTTTCAAAGGCATGCTGGCAAGTTTCATCAAAGACAAAAGGATTATCAATCATCAGCAGATTACTCAGAGGTTTCGCTATTTTAGAAAAATCCTTGATAAACCTTCTATAAAATCCTGCATGCCCCAAGAAACTTCTAACAGATTTCACGTTAGTTGGTGGAGGGAGTTTTTCTATGATCTCCACCTTTGCCTTGTCAACCTCTATCCCTTTTCTTGAAACTTTGTGACCAAGAACAATCCCTTCGGGTACCATGAAATGGCACTTCTCCCAGTTCAAAACTAAATTAGTTTCTTGGCACCGTTTCAAGACAAGAGTTAGATATTTCAGGCAAGCATTGAAATTGTCACCAAAAACAGAAAAGTCGTCCATGAAGACCTCTAAAAACTTTTCGACCATATCTGAAAAAATGGAGAGCATACACCTTTGAAAGGTGGCTGGGGCATTGCATAGCCCAAACGGCATCCTTCTATAGGCGAAAACTCCAAATGGACATGTGAATGAAGTATTTTCTTGGTCCTTTGGATCTACCACTATCTGATTATACCCAGAATAGCCATCCAGGAAGCAATAGTAAGCATGGCTGGCCAATCTTTCAAGCATCTGGTCAATGAAGGGAAGTGGGAAATGATCTTTGTGTGTGGCATCATTCAGCCTCCTATAGTCAATGCACATCCTCCATCCTGTCACAGTTCTTGTGGGAATGAGTTCATTCTTCTCATTAACAATGACTGTCATCCCACCTTTCTTTGGTACCACTTGAACTGGGCTTATCCATGAGCTATCAGAGATAGGATAGATTATCCCTGGATTCCACAACTTCATTACTTCCTTCTGGACAACTTCCTTCATTGTGGGATTTAGCCTTCTCTGAGGTTGAACTACTGGTTTGGAATTGTCCTCGAAGAGGATCTTATGCATACACACTGCAGGGCTGATGCCTTTTAGGTCGTCAATGGTCCATCCTAAAGCATCTTTGTGAGCTTTGAGTACATCAAGAAGTTCTCCTTCTTCCTTTTTTGTCAGGGACGAATTGATGATCACTGGAAAACTCTCTGATTTGCCAAGGAATGCATATTTGAGATGGGTGGGTAATGGCTTCAATTCTTGTTTTTGTACTTCTTCTTTCTTGTCTGGCTTTCCCTCTTTGTCAATGGAAATTTCGGCTATTTGTTCCTCTGTTGTCTCTTGGTAACTTTCCTCTTCCTGCTCATGATGATTAATATCTAACATTTCTTCCACCAGGCTCTCTATCATGTCCACTCTTAAGTAATCCTCTTGCTCAGGGGGGTGCTGCATGGACTTGAAAATATTTATGACCATTTGCTCATTGTGTACTCTAAAGATCATCTCTCCCTTTTCCACATCGATAATAGCTCTTGCAGTTGCTAGAAATGGTCTTCTCAGGATAATTGAATTATTTCCTTCCTCTTCAGTATCCAAGATTACAAAGTCCGCGGGGAAGATAAACTCCCCCAACCTTCACTAACAGATTTTTCACAATTCTGTTAGGTGTCTTGATTGATTTATCCGCCATGATTAGTGACATCCTGGTGGGTTTGAGTTCTTCTATAGCCATCTTTCTCATCATGGATAGGGGCATTAAGTTGATACTAGATCCAAGATCATAAAGAGCCTTGTCTAATGTCATTTTGCCTATGGTGCAAGAAACTACAAAACTCCCTAGATCTTTAAGCTTTGGTGGGATTCCCTTTTGAAGCACAGCGCTACATTCTTCAGTGAGCAGCACAGTCTCCTTCTCCAGCCAACTTCTTTTCTTGTTGATAAGCTCCTTCAAAAACTTGGCATACAAAGGCATTTGCTCCAACGCTTCACCCAAGGGAATGTTGATTTCTAGCTTCTTGAAAGTCTCAAGGAACTTATGAAAGTGTTGATCCTTTGCTTCTTTGTGGAATCTTTGGGGATATGGCAGTGGAGGTGTAATGCTCTTCTCCACTTGCTGCTGTCCTTGAACTTCTTCCTTTGAACTGTATGGCTGGTTGTTCTTCTCTTTGAGTTCTTCTGCGGCATTTTTGCTTGTTGTTACATTCTCATCATTGGCTTTCTCTTCTTCAGCTTGTTTCTTGTCACTTTCCTTTGGTTTCTTGGTTGCTTCTTCATTTTTCACCAAGATCTTTCCACTCCTTAGTTGTATTGCTTTGCACTCCTCTTTTGGATTAGGAATGGTGTCACTTGGTAGTGAGCTTGATGGCCTTTCAATGGTGATCTGTTTGGAGAGCTGACCAATTTGCCTTTCCATATTCTTCATGGAGGCTTCCTGGTTTCTTGTTGTCATTTCTTGGTGCTTCATCATCTTTTCCATTAACATTTCCAGATTAGTGATCCTCTGAGAGTCATGTGAAATTGGTTGGTTATGGGGTGTTGATGGTTGATGGTGAGTGTTTTGGTTGGTGGGTTGGTTATTGGGTGGATAATGGTTGGAGTTGGGGTAGTTGTTTTGGGGTTTTCTGTAAGGGTTTTGGTTAGTTTGCTGCTGGTTGTGGTTTTGGTTGTTTCTTGAAGTGTTTTGATTTGAGTTCCTTTGCCATGGTTGTTGATTCTGGTTGTGATTGTCTCCCCACCTAAGGTTTGGGTGATTCTTCCAAGAGGGGTTGTAAGTATCACCATAGACTTCATTTGGCCCAGAATTTTGGTTGTGCATGTACTGGACTTGCTCTTGCTGTTGCTCCTCTTGAGTTTCTTCATTTTGCCCCCATGTGGTTGATGGTTGGCTTGTGTTGACTGCTGCAACTTGGAGATTATCAATCCTCTTGGCTATTTGCTCAAATTGTTGTTGAATTTGTTGCTGCATCATTTTGTTTTGAGCTAAGATTGAATCCACTCCTTCCAGCTCCATTACTCCTCTCCTTTGTGACGGTTGGCGTTGCCTTTGATGAACAAAGAAATACTGGTTGTTAGCTACCATGTCAATGAGATTTTGAGCCTCTTCTGCAGTTTTCATCAGTTGCAATGATCCTCCGGCTGAGTGATCAAGTGCCTCTTGAGCCTTTAGAGTGAGCCCTTCATAGAAGTTCTGCAGCTTGTCCCACTCAGTGAACATCTCTGGTGGATATTTCCTCAGCAGAGCCTTATATCTTTCCCATGCCTCATATAGATTTTCAGCATCCATTTGTGTGAATGTCTGCACCTCAGTATTCAACCTAATGATCCTTTGAGGGGGGTAAAACTTGGCAAGAAACTTGCTCACCAAATCATCCCAAGTGTTGATACTTTCCTTCGGGAATGTTTCTAGCCATTGAGTGGCCTTGTCCCTGAGAGAGAATGGGAATAACAGCAACTTGTATATGTCAGGGTGTACTCCATTGCTTTTAACTGTGTCACAAATCTTCAAGAAAGTGGATAGATGTTGGTTCGGGTCCTCTAATGGCCCTCCTCCAAAAGAGCAGTTGTTTTGGACCAATGTGATGAGTTGTGGCTTCAGTTCAAAGTTATTTGCATTGACATTAGGGGTAAGAATGCTGCTTCCACAATGTCTAGCATTTGCAAATGTATAGGAGGCCAGTACTCTCCTCTGTTGTGGGTTATTGTTAGCCCCTCCTTATGGATGATTGGGATTAGATAAATCTCCTTCCATCTCGTGATATTCTTCCTCAGATTCTCCCTCTCCAACAATGCCTTTCCCTCTTCCAGCTCTTCTTAATCTCCTGAGAGTTCGTTCGTCTTGTTCATGAAAGGTGGGTATAGCTCTTCTTGTATCTGACATACAAATAAAACACAAGAAACACACAACCAGTGACACTTCAATCTATTGCTAGAATGAAGTTTTAGTTAGCTTGAGCAAAAATTCAAACAGTTAGCGTGTTAATCAAAAGTTAAAGAAACAGAAAAGAAAAAGTGCTTGATCTAGATCTCCACTTCACTTAATCATTGTCAATCTATTTCAATCCCCGGCAACGGCGCCAAAAACTTGATGTGTGGAAAACGATCCAACACAAAACTCACCGGCAAGTGTACCGGGTCGCATCAAGTAATAATAACTCACATGAGTGAGGTCGATCCCACAGGGATTGAAGGATTGAGCAATTTTAGTTTAGTGGTTGATTTAGTCAAGCGAATCAAGTATTGGTTTGAGTGGTTTGTAATTGACAGAAGCTAAAGTGCTTGAAATGTAAAGGGAGAAGCTAAATTGCATGAAATGTAAAGAGAACAGGAAGTAAAAGTGCTGAATCTTAAAGTGCAAGTAATGTAAATTGAAGAAACTTAGATTGTAAGAAATGTAAATAACTGAAGCTTAAAGTGCAAGAAATGTAAATTGCTTGAATCATAAGAGGAATTGAGAATTGGGATTTGCAGAAATTAAACGAATAAAAGTAAATTGCAATGGGCAGAAGAATAAAGGATGAATTTAACTGAAGTAAATCTCAAACAGAAAAGTGATTTGACTTGAAAAAGCATTCAACAGAAGAATTGAAAGGAAATTTTAGATCTCAGTGGTCAAGAGACTAGAAAACCAAGTCTAGATCTCACTACCTTCCTTGATCCAATTCAGAAAGCAATTGTAACAAATTAAAGATTAAAACAGAAGAAAACTTAAATTCAAATCTCAATTCTCCAATGGTGCAGTGAAAGAAACAAAGAGAGATCTCAAGGTGAGATTGAGACAGAATTCCTCAATTCTCCACACCCAAGACTCAAATAAAGGTTTGCGGAAAAGAAAATAGAAAACCCAGAGGGGAAGAGAACTCAATTCTCCTCCCAATTCTCCAAGATCAAAATGAAAGCTCTCCAATTACAATTCAAAATTCTCAAAGTAAAAAAAAAGTCCTTTCTAAATCAAACTAGCTTCTATTTATACACTTCCTTCTATTGATCATTAAGCCTTGAATGTGGGCCTTGGCCTTGATGGAATTGGGTTGGTAGTAGCCTCCGTTGATTGCTCTTGGTGTTGGGAAGAAGTTCACTTGTGAATCGGGCCATGAACCATTCACGTCTGAGTCAACGTTTGAGGCAAACGTTGACTCAAACGTCTTCGTGAAACCCATTATGCAGATCGGCCCCTTGCTGTCATCCACATTTGAGCCAACGTTTGAGATCAAACGTGAGCTCAAACGTGGCCCTTCCCAAGCAGCTCTTCTAGCCAACGTTTGGCCTAACGTTTGAGGCAAACGTTAGCGCAAACGTGGCTCATTGAATCATCAAACAGGGGTGTTCATTCATTCTCTTATGGCACCAATGTTTGACCTCAAGTTTGAGGCAAACGTTGGCGCAAACGTTGCCAAGCTCCAGGGGTGATTTTCCTTTCTGAGATGTGGCCAACGTTTGACCTCAAGTTGGAGGCAAACGTTGGTGCAAACGTTGCATAGCTCCAGGGTGTGGTTGCACTCTTCCTCACGTTTGAGTCCAAGTTTGAGGCAAACTTGAGCTCAAACGTGAGTGCTTCTTCTTGCCCCTTGCTATCCTCTTTTCTTCAACC
Source organism: Arachis ipaensis (assembly GCF_000816755.2). Taxonomy (NCBI): domain Eukaryota; kingdom Viridiplantae; phylum Streptophyta; class Magnoliopsida; order Fabales; family Fabaceae; genus Arachis; species Arachis ipaensis. The sequence continues at coordinate 16,958,496 of NC_029787.2, forward strand.
TTCTTCCAAACCTCTTTCCACCTATCATCAATCAACAATTGCATCAAAGCTATGCTATAATCATGAGAGTTATTCTTCTTCTTGTCATCTAAGCAATTATGGCACAAAACTCATGAAAATGCATCAATTTATCCATAGTTGATTGAATCTAAGGAAACATGAAATTCCACCCAATTGACTTACTTGTGGCTCAAGAAAGTGCATAAAACCTATTGAAAATCAAAGAAAAAGACTAGTAAAACTAGGCTAGGATGACTTGTCATCAACACTCATGGTTGAGACCCCAAAACTAGGTGAATTTGGTGGTCAATTTCTCGATGAGATGAAAGTGCAGTAGGTTCATCAAAGACTGCACTGTGCTCCTCAAGAACGGGTTGCAACTCGGTTGGAATTGGAGACTCACTAGCTTCCTTTGCTGTCTTGAGCATTTTAAGATGATATAAGGTGGTCACAACATCAGTAGTCACCAATTTCTGCAACATCTTGTTACTAATAGCCTCAACTTGCAATAAACGTTTCCCTTGTAACTTCACGGCAACACCATTCACCATAAACTCTATGGTTAGTAGCCCATAGTGAGTCGTGATGTACCCTAGACACATAAGCCATTGAACCTCAAGCACAATATTAACACCTTGCAATTCCAGCACAAAAGTACTAACAGAAAATTGATAGCCTTGCATGATAAAAGGGACCTCCTTATATACAGTCCTACATTCTATCATATCTCCATTGTCCACCAAAACTTGTAGTGGTGTAGTTTGTGTCATTGAAAAATGCAACTTTATTGCAACGTTAGCCTTCACAAAATTGTGGGAACTTTTTTCATTAATCAACACCATCACCGGTTGCCCTTTATATATTCTTTCAATCGAAAGGTAGTGGGTTGTTATTGCCCTACCATAACATTAAAGCTAATTTCTGACTAAATTGGTTTTACTACCACCAGGTTGGTCACTGGGGGTTGTTTGCACTGCTTTCAGGTCTGATTCCTTGAATAACTCTTGCATCTTTTCCTTCCCAATAAGTAGGTAACATGTGCTTTTGCATCTATGCCCTGTAGACCATTTCTCCTCATAATGATAGCATATGCCCTTCTCCCTTTTAAGTTTAATTTCTGATGCCAACAGTTTCTTGAAGAGTAGAGTATGGTTTGTGTGGGTGTTTTAATTAGGCGTAGAAATTGGAACCGGGTTGAAATTGGGTTTTGGGTTGAGTTTTTTAGGGTGTTGCATTGGGGTGATTAAGATAGTAGTGTTAGTTGTATTTGTTGTAGTGTGTTTCTTATGTGATGGATTTGTGACTGTGAATTTTTGTTCATGCAGCTTGGCTAACGAAACTGCGATAACATAAGTGGTGGGTTTGGCTAATAAGAGCTCACACTTGAGATAATCCTATTATCCAGCTACAAAAAGGGAGATTAATCATTCTTCACTGAGGCCTGTCACCTAGTTGGAGATTTTCTCGAACAAACTTTGATATACAACAACACTATGCATTTGTTTCAGCTCCTTAAGAGCCGTCTTTGAATCATAAAATTGGCTTTGACCAAATTGAACTAACAAAACATCTAGAAATGACTCCCAGGTATGTTTTATATTATTAGTGACGATCTATCTGTACCAGGAGTATGCAGGTCCAGTGAGGTGAAAAGAGAGCATACGTACCCGCATTTCGGTTGGAACTAACTGAATATCGTTTGAAATATTCTCTGACCTTGAATACCCACTCCTCTAGATTCTCTCCATCAAACAATGAAAGGTCGATCTCGAGAGTGCGATTCACGATCTAAGGGGAGCCAATGCTCTACTGAGCTCTGAAACCATGTGCCAGTCTTCATTCGTTAGAGCCTGGTTCAATTCTTTTCATTTTCAAGGCATCTTTCAGCATCCTTTGAATTTCTCGCAAAGAATACTCTATCCTATTCATCTGAGCATTGGTGGCTCCGATCTGACTTGAGACTTCAATGTGAATCTGTTGAAGTACAACAATCTTTATCTGACGGGTGAGTTCATTAGGAATGGTCATACCTCTCATTAAAGCATCAAATGTTAAGTTAGAAAATAAGATTATAGATAATAAATTGTATGAACTATAAAATTATTGAATTTATGTATGAAGAAGAAAATAAACGGAACTTACAAGAAAGATACGCTCCTATTCGAATAGGAGCTCACTCCTATAGAAATGATCCCAAAAATTTTTTTAACTAACTATTTTATTGTGATATTTCACTATATAATATCTATTGTATAACTAACTAATTGGCCAAAGTTACAAAAGATAGAATTATAATATATAGTCCATATTCATTAATTCAAAATGTAGTCTTGCATCTAATTAGATTTTTTTTTGGTTCTCTTGGTTCTATGCTGATAGCGGAACCTCCTTTAATTCATTTTCAGCACTATAACTTCCTCTAATAATTCCACCCTTTTTTTCTGTTATTGGTTCTGTTTCTGGCCCAATATCCTTCAATAGCTTATCAGTTTATCATGAATATATATATCATGTTAGTTCTATATCAAAAATTAAATATTATATGTATTTATACATAAATAATCATAACTGATTTAGTGATAATTTTTTTTGGTATATATATATATATTCCTTGAAAATTTAAGAAGAGATTTTTATATTTAGTTTTCTATCTTCTTTTCTTAATGATGAATGACAAACAAGATAAGTATTCAGAAGTCACGATGCATGTGTGATGACGTCATGCTGATCATCTTAACCGCATGATTTTGTGGAAATTAGTTTATGATATTTGAATGTGAATTTCCTTTTATTATATTGTATGAAAGTTAATTCTGAAAAAATGGAGGGAGGGAACATGGTTACAACAAGACTTGAGTAAGTAGCCCTAGATCATCGAAGCTTTTAGGGTTGGGTGAGTTGGGTCTAGAGACAACATCAAAAGGCATCTATGGTTAAACATCATAAATTCAGAGACCTCAATTTAAATTCTCCAACCGTTAAAAGCCATTGTTGGATAGTCCTATTGTCAGTGGTCCAGCGTGGTTGGTGAAATTCATTAACATTTTAATTAATATCTAAATAGCTAGGTACCACCCCAAAACATTAAAATATAAAAAGAAGATAGGGAGCTGGGGGATAATGCACATCTGTTCCGAAACCTCCTAATATTTTTTATGATATAATCACACACACACATATATATCGTTGTTTTATTGATTTCTTTTAAACTCCAATTTTGATGATGTTATAAAAAGGCTTTGATTTTGGTTTCAACAGTGTTGTGAATTTATTTATTTTAACTAGAATTAATTCAGCTCTTCTTGATTATAAAAAAGATTATTCAATTTGTATGACCGGTAAGATAAAATCAGTAATGTTACATAAACAGTAATTCAGCATGGTTTTTATTTTTTATCATTAATTAACCAGTATTAATATTTTTGTATATAAATTTATTAAAAAAATCAAATATAATAAAATGTTGAAAGTCTAATACTGATTAAATGCTGGATATAATTTGTTGACAAATGCTGGCCGTTAGAACTTTCTCAGATAAAAGATCTTTAAATAAACATATTTTATATTATATTATCGTAATAGGCTAATTAATAGCTAACATAGTTGACTTAGTCACTGACTTTTTCAAAAATTAATATAAATAAATTATTGAGAGTGCATAATAATTAAACTAAAATGCTGTAAACCCCCTCCCCCCACCCCCCAAAAAAACTTGAGTGTCTCAACACAGTTACTACTTATTATACATATCTTGAAGGTTAACTCGAGAC
>NC_029787.2:16962290-16963452 GCF_000816755.2 Arachis ipaensis
TTTATGTCATTTATGTCAAAATAGACATAAAATATACTAACACAATATTTCTGTCTATTTTTCTATAAACAAACACATCTGAAGTAGTTTTTACTTTTTAAAGGCATATATATGGCCTCTTTAATTTTTTTTAAGTTATTTTTTAAGCTAATTAAAAGATTAAGAAAACGAAAATGAAAAAGAAAATGTTGTTTCAATGGTATTCAACTAAAGCTGGTTTCTTTTAGTTCATTTCTCATGTATATTTAAATGAATCTTATTAATTATAAAAAAAAAATCGTATTCGATATATTTTGAACTGATAAAATAAGAAAACTTATTTAACGAAACTTATTAATTTTAAGAAAGAACTTATATTGTTTAAAATAAAACATACAGGAGTACTAATAATATTGAAGTCAATGAGAGAATAATGGGTGCAATTAATGATAGATTAGAACAAAATCTGTTTGTTTAGCGGAAAATCTAAAGCTGATTTTTCTTACTTTTTATGAAAGAATAGTTTTGAAGAGTGACCAAAGCAAGCCGGTGAAAGAAAGCTAACAACCAAAAAGGAAATTGAAGAAATTAAAGGAAACATTAAATGCAAAGAAATTAATTAAGGGGGTCCCTACGTGGTGGCTTAGCTTGGTGGAAGAAATAAAAAATGCTTAGTCAAACAGTTGCATACGTACATAAAATAAAAGCCCGTTTTTCTTTCTTTCTTTCATTCATTCGCTTTTTCTTCTCCACAAGTAGCAACAAAATTGATATGTCTAACTCTTCCTCCAAAATGTATGGTATATAAACATAGATATAGATCTCAAGTGAGAAAGGTGCAACATGCTTATATACCTTCTTTCTCTCTTTGTTATTCTTGTTATGGTGCTCTTTTGCTTCTTTCCCTCTCAATAATGAAAGAGGAGCAAGCTCTATATAACAAGGGTCATGCCTCATGAGATAGTGGTGGTGACGATGGAAAAGTAGTGCTAATTGTGAAGCACAAAACAAGGTATTGACGTGCCTCAATTTGAAGACATACTTGAGACAAGATAATCAATTATGTAGTTTAATTGAGCCGCGTCAATATCTCATTTTGCACTTCTTTCCATCTTCGCCTACTCACTAATTTTCCAAATTCTGGTATGTATATATATTATATTAATTTCATAAATATAATATA
>NC_029787.2:16963885-16964696 GCF_000816755.2 Arachis ipaensis
AGTTATACAGTTATATATTAACAGAAATTTTACGGAATTAAAGTTATATTTATAAATAATTAACAAATATATGATAAAAAAAAATGTGCATTTATATTATTGTATAATAGTATGGTTACTAACGTCAGCAGGGTTAGGTAAAATTAGGGTATCAGGTCGGCCATTGAAGGTTGCACTAATAATTATTCTATTAACATAATAAAATTACTAATTAACAAACAATATATAGATATGAGATAATTGAAGAGAGGGAGAGGAAATACTGAAAATAGAGTTTCTGGTCCACTCTTACATCATTGAGCAGCTATATAAAGATATGAACCAACCTAAGGCATATATTATCCGATCCGATGAGAATTATTGAGATATCCACATTATATATTTATTATATTGGGTGAAATACTTAAAAATTAAAATATATCATTTTTATAATTTTATAAATTTATTTAAATTATATTATTTTATTAATTTTATTTTTTATAGAACATAAATGTAAAGAGAAATAGAGAATGAAAGAGAAAAGAGAGAGTATGGGTGTTCATGGATCGAATCCGATCCGTATATCCGCGGTCTTTATGCGAATCCGATCCGAAAATTGCGGATATAGATCCGATCCACAAGGCCTTCGGATCGGATTGTGGATTTTGTGTTAGTATCCGTATATCCGATCCGCATATCCGCGTATCCGCAAAAATAAAGAAATAAATAAGTAAATAATCTTTTTATGTTTTATTTCAACTAATAATTATCATATATGTTGTATTATTTTAATTTATTATTTAAGAAAAGTATGTTTAATATTATTTTAAGA
>NC_029787.2:16965916-16967325 GCF_000816755.2 Arachis ipaensis
TGTTTAATTTGATACATTTAATTAAATTATATTAAATTTTATTATAATTATCTTAAATTTTTTTAAAAAAATCAGAACTTGATATCTATAGATATCAGCAAGAAAAGAATATGTGACATATGTGACAAAGAGGAAGCGAAATCAAAAAATATTTTATTAAATGGGAATGGACACGGAAATGGAGACGAAAATGAAATTCCCTTCTCCATGTAGACCTATTGCCTTACTAAGCTCAATTCCTTAGTCTTTATAGCTTTTACTTGATATCTATAGATATCAGCAAGAAAAAATAATTGAGAATATGTGACAAAGAGGAAGCGAAATCAAAAAATATTTTATTAAATGGGAATGGACACGGAAATGGAGACGAAAATGAAATTCCCTTCTCCATGTAGACCTATTGCCTTACTAAGCTCAATTCCTTAGTCTTTTAGTTTCTTATAGCTTTTTTTCCCCTCTAAAATTCATAATTATTCCATTGCAAATAAGTTTAAAACCAATATCATTACTCTTAGAAAAATATGTTAACTGTGAAATAAAAAATAATAAAAAATTATGTATACAAAAAATTAGTTATTAAATTAATTATTATATATTTATATAAAAATATTATTTTTATATTAAAACTTATAATTAAAATTAATTATTATGTATTTATATATAAATACATGTATATTGTTTAACTCATTTTTAATATATATTTAATATTAATATTTATGTATAGATACATATATTATTTAATTTAACGTGTATTTTTTGTACTTTAATATATATATATATATATATATTACCAATGAATTATAACTCAAATGACATAGTCTCTCTATACTCACTTAAGAGGTCGTGGGTTCGAGTTTCCCTATCTTCAGTAAATATATATATATAAGTCAACTAAATATATACTAAGAATAATAAGCACACATAATATAAGTTTTGTGGGACAAATTGAGAATTGTCATATGTCAATTAGTCCAATTACAAGAACAACAACTAAAACAATAAAAGAAAGTTTTATAAACATGACTAAATAATTTATTCATGAGATGCATTAAGAATTGGGTAAAGATAATGATTAACGATTATAGAAAGCCAAACTTCTTATTATTTACAAGTTGCATTAAAGATTCTCGTTAGTTAAGTTGAATTAACTAGGCATCACTTTCTTAGTATTTATTTTAAGACTTATGTTTATGTTTATGTTTATTTTATTTTGTTTTAGATCCAATTATGATTTGGCATATTTTTATTTTAGTGAACTCATGAGTTAGGATTTTAAATTTAAAAAGTATAAAAACCTCTAAAATCTTATAGTCACTTTTTTTTCTTAAATTTGATGAATAATTTTTTTTAAATTTTTTAAAAAAATTTAGGTGTGAATAAAAGAAATAGAGTAATTCACTTAATTGTTG
>NC_029787.2:16967522-16968998 GCF_000816755.2 Arachis ipaensis
TGTTGCATCAAGAAATTAAATTAAGATAGAATTTTTTTTTGTTTTAATTTTCCATCTTACTCTAGTTAATTTTTCATCTTACAAAAAAAACTCTTATTCATTAAGTTTGTGCCGTTGTTATTTACATCTTTGTGTTCTTGAATATTAAAAAAAAATTCACCCGCATCATTTTCTACGTCGTTCATTATTTATCTTTATGTCTTTCTTTGTCTTTTTTTATTTCTTCTTGTTATTGTCTCTTTTTATTATTTATTGTTTTTTTACTGTTTGGTGAGTTAAAAAAAAGAGAATTGTGTTATAAAAAAAATAAAAAAAAAACTTTAGAAAATTTTATTTCATTATTTTTATTTTTTTATCTCTTTGTATTCTGTATTTTTTATCTTTTATTTTAGTCATTTTTCTCTTATTGTTACGTTAATTTTTTTTTTTTTTACTTTTTCTTATTTTTACTTGATTTATAAAGTCAACAACCAAAAAAATCAAAAGATGGCAAACAGCAAGAGCAGCGAGTTTAATTGAGAGTAAAAATCAATTTTGAGAATAAACATGAGTATTTATCTTTGAATGAAATATGTGAGCAAGTGATTACGAGATTCTTTTTATCACATTTTTGCAGGTTCTTTATTATGGCGATCCATTCAGATGATACTCTAGTTAATATGGAGATGATGCAAAGAGCTATTCACTATTTAATTAATCGCTTGAATGAATTAGAAGAATAGAGTTAGAAAGTGACACAGAGATTGTCCAAAAATATTAAACGTGAAGTTTTTAGTTTTTAGGAATCGACTTCAGAATCGTACACATTCTCATGATGATTTTGATGGGCTACAATACCTACACAAAACTCAGGATTGCAATATCAATGCCATCAAGATACAAATATCACCATTCAAAAGGAGAAACGAGAATGGGTTCATTTGAGAAAGGAGATGTTTCCTACTCAAAGAAAATCTAAGTTAGATCCTATAGGTGATGGTCCATTTTAGGTGCTCAAAAGGATTAATAACAATGCTTACAAGATTGATCTTCCAAGTGAGTATAGTGTGTCAGCTACTTTTAATATCTCTGACTTATCTCCTTTTGATTTGGATGCAGATTCAAAGACGAATCTTTTTCAGGAGAAAGGGAATGATACAAGTTTTATGGGACAAATTAAGAATTGTCATATGATAATTGATTCAATTACAAGAGCAACAACTAAGAAAACAAAAGAAGGTTTTACAAAAATAGCTAAATCATTTGTTCAAAAAATGGAGTATGTCTAAAATCAGCCCAACCATTTTGTGTGCATTAGATGCGCTATCTTTTATGAACTATTAGATTTTATTAAATGAAAATCAAAGGATATTACGAAAAAAGAGTATTGATAGACTTTATAAATATAAAATATATTAGTATATATATACATAAATATATTTTAATACAAAATATTTTAAAAATGACAAGTATAATCTTTTATTTTAAAATAAATGT
>NC_029787.2:16969173-16970481 GCF_000816755.2 Arachis ipaensis
GTTACAGTTTAAAATATTATTTTAATATAATTTTTTAATATTATAAAAAAATTTTGTATAATAATTAATTTTAATGAATAAAAAATACTCATATATTTTATATTTATATATTTAATATTTAATTATTTAAAAATAAAAGATTCTATTGCCATTTAAAATATTGTGTATTAAAGTATTATCATTTAAAATATTTAATTATGTACTAAAATATTCTGTATTTATTAGAGTCCATCAATACTCTTCTTTTATGTTAACCATTGATTTCCATCTAATATAATCTAATGGTCTATATAAATGTGGCATATCCAATAAGCACATAATTACTGTGCTCATTTTAGACATACCCCAAAAAATGCATAAAAAATCGGGCAAGATAATAGTTAACTGTTATGAAAAGTCAAACGTCTTACTATTTACAAGTTGCATTGAAGACTGTCGTTAGTCAATTTGAATCAAATAAGCATCACTTTATTCGTATTTATTTTAAAACTTATTTTATGTTTATTTTATTTTATTTTATTTTTTTGTTTTAGGTCCAATTATAATTTGACCTATTTTTATTTTAGTAAACTCATGAATTAGAATTTTAAACTTAGGAGGTATAAAAACTTCTAAAACCTTGTAGCCACTGTTTTTTTTATTTTGATGAATAAAAATTTTTTTGAATTTCTAAAAAAAGTTTGAGTGTGGTGAACAGAAGAGGTAGAGTGATTCTTTTAATTATTACACCATCAAATATATTCAAATAATAATAATCACATAATTATTAATAATAATAAATGCTATACAAATGAATTCAATATAAAACTTGAGTACAATACCTATCACTTTGGATAAAATAAAATCTTAATTAATAAAGGCGAGGGAACTCTATAAAAACAACAGGTATCACAAGTAAATATGCTAATCGTCCGCAGCTTCATACTGAATCTTCAAACCTCTCGCTAAAAGGGTCGAAAATAAAAAGAAAGTAGAGTAGTAACGCTTTATTTTTAGTACGATCATGACGTGCTGAAAATTAGGGTGTTACAATTGATCTCTATAATTTTAATTAATTTTCAGTTAGGTCCTTATATCTCTTTTTTTTCGATTGAGTCTCTATACCATATTATATTTTGTAACTAAGTTCCTATTGTCACAAAATCGTTAGAATTAACAGAATATTCTATTAAACAAAACGAATATGTCTAATACTTGACTAAATATTTTATATAGTTTAACAGAATATTCTATTAATTCTAATATTTTTGTCATGATAAGAGTTTAATAGGGATAAATTTTCAATAAAATTTAAATAAATTTTAAAAC
>NC_029787.2:16970526-16973687 GCF_000816755.2 Arachis ipaensis
AAAAGAATATTTTATTAAAGAATTAAAAATTGAATTTTAATATATTTATTGTATAAAAAAATTTAATCAAACTTTTATTTACTTTTTCTATCATTATATATTGTGTTAAAAGAATTTTCGGTTTCTCTAAAGTTATTTTTCAAGCTCCGCGGTTGCATGGATTGAAAGAAACCATTTGTTTATTCTATCATTGTTTATTTTTTCCACTAATGCAAATTTTTTTTTGTTTTTTAATTCTTTCTTTTCGTGGGTGAAAGATTTAAGTTAAGTCACCACTAATCTTGTGTTTTACATGGATGGTGCGACAAGTTGACAATTTTGATTATAAGAGTGCTATGCCCTTTGACTTTTTAATCCTTAGCTTAAACAAAATCAAAATAATATTAAGAGTTCCACTAAGTAGATTCATTGGATTTGGAACAAAATCACAGACATTATCTTTACTTTCTAACTTCTTTTTTGTCTTCTCATTGAAGGCACTCTTAATTATCCCCCGACATTTAAGTGCCCTTTATTATTGAAACTTAATTGCCTTCTTTCTATCGTAAAAAAGGTTGTTTGTTTGTTGTAGCCAACACTAGGGATAATAAATGGGTCTAAATTTATTGGGTCAGTTCGCATAATTCGTCAAAAAGGTGGGTTGAGCTGAAAAATTGAGATCACCAAATAACGAAAGTCTGCCTAACTCGCATCACTTAAAACGCGGGTTTTGGTAGGTGAGACGAACTTTCTCGCTGGGTTTAGTATTTTTTTGACAAGAGGGTATTTTTACAATTTTTTTGCCAAAACCCAACTTTCCCTAACCCAACTTACAAGAGAATGAAGATGAAAATTGAGTATTTTGGATTATGTTTATTTTATTTTGGAGACAATATTTATAATTATAGTTTGGATTAGGTTTATTTTACTTTGGAGACAATATTTATAATTATGTTTATTAGATATTTAAATTACAAAGATTTTAATGTTTGTGAACATAAAATTATAATTTGTTTATACTTTTAGAAATTATAATAGTTAAAAGTTAAAAACAATAGAGATTTGACGAACTTAGCCCGCTAATCCGTAGTAGTTAAGGGGAGCAGAATGAAGTTTTAAAATCGCTTCACTAGACGGATCAACCTGTCAAAAGACAGACTTTTAACGAAATGGAACAGATTTTTTCATTTGTCACCCCTTAATTATTACAGGCAATTGGAAACATTTCATCGTTGTTATACATAGTATTAGTTTATGGAAAGTTTTATTGTGTATTAACTATGAAACACGGACACTTTGCTGAGTTGTCGTGTTTGCGTGTCAGACACATTTTGAACACGACACTTGTCGATACTCGTCCGACACGCGTGTCTGCTGTGTCCAAATCGTGTCTCAATAAAAAATAAAAAATTCTTCTCCGGACACACTTGGACACACCTAAATACCATCACGTGTCAATATGTCCAGTCTTATTCTTAATATATATTCTTAAAATAAATTTAGATATAGTATATATTATTATTTATTAAAACAAAAAATATTTTAAATACTTGATATAATTAAAATAAGACATTAAAAATAATTTAAAAAATTAATTTATATTTTAATATTAATAAAATATTAAAATATCATTATAGTTTATCTAAAAAATACTTTATATTTATATGTATACGTATCCCTGGATCATGTAAAATTTTAAAATTTATGTGTTAACGTGTTCCGTATCGTGTCGTATCCCGTATTCGTGTCAGTGTCCGTGCATCATTATTGAGAAATGAAAATTTCAATTAGAAAGGTGTTATACTAGATGGCTAATTTTATAGGGCAAGTAGGAAACTAAATCAACCAATACTAATTAACCAAGCATACTCTCTAATCTCATTATATTGTTAGCTATATGGGAGTTGGTAGCTAAATATAAAAAATAGTGCATATATATGCTATAATATCTATTATTATAGTGGTTATATAATTTTAATAGCACTTAAATATTATTGTTAAAATTCAAATAATATTTTTATTATTTGACAATATTTTTTATTTAAAAAATAAAAAATATATTATCAAAATCTAAAAAAATAAATTTAATTTTATTAACACTTTAATAAAATATTATTAATAATGTTATATAGTGAATTAGTAATATATAATAAGAATAAATTATCATTTCTACCCATGAAAGATACTGACGCTGACAAATATACATATATAAGAATAAAACGATCATTATAACCACGGATGATAGTTTTTGTGTGCCAAGAGTACCGTAACAGACCAATTACATAAGGTACTCTTTGGCACAGAGAGATCATCTTCCCTAGTTATTATTGTCGTTTTATTCTTATATGAATCCATTTGTCCGCGTCTATATCTTTTATGTGTACAAATTATAATTTATTCTGTATAATAATAATCGGCATAGAGTAGTTGAGTACACCTTAAAAAACTCCGGAATAATTACAATGTGTTGTACACGTAAACATTTAATATGAGGGTAAGGCTAGAAACTACAGGAAGTTGAAGAGATCTAAAGAGAAATTCATATAATTTTATCATTTTAATTGTTAAATAAATAAATTATATTTTTAATATTTTTATTTGAGTAATTCTTATAAATTAAATAATATAAAATATTATTTGTTTATAACTTTTAAAAAATGTTATATTTCAGTTCCCTCTAATTTTTTTTATTAAGTTTTTTTTTTATTAAATTGAATCAGTGTGCACCAAATAGAAGGGGAAATGTGACTAATTTTTTATTGAGTCACCAAAAAAAGAAATTGAATTATTGAGTGTAATTACAGATGGTTGGATTTTGTAGGTGAGAAGTCAACACGTGGGGGCGTGTTGCAACACGTGGGGGCGTGTTGCAACACGTAGGAGTGTGTTAGACACGTGGCAATATCCCAACCAACACGTAAGGAGCATGTTGAAACACGTAGGGGACGCGTTGAGTATTTCCACGATAAATACATTTCAAATGTCAATATTCAAACAAAACACCACATTCCATATTAAAAATAATTTCTATACAAACGTTATTTCAAACTTTTTTTAATTTTTTAAACACAAATTGAAAAATCTAAATACAAAAATTAAAAGATCCAATTTTATACTAAAAAATCAGACAGTTTAATTTTTATATTTTTCAAAAATTGAATGGTCTAGTTTTTTACCCCCTT
>NC_029787.2:16973741-16979830 GCF_000816755.2 Arachis ipaensis
ATATTATAATAGTTTACAATTTAAAAAAATATTATTATTAATCTAATATAAAAATAAAAAATTGTATGTGAAGTAAGTAGATGATTGTCCAGAAAATCAAAACTGATCTAATAAATGTCAACAGTCAACACACATTTAGAGATGATGTTGGCGCCGAAATAGACTGCCGCCCTTCCAGGATCCTTCATGAAGCTCTAAACTTACTTTCCAAGGACAGAAATCTAACCATCCATTTTTGGATTTTGATTTCTTCAAAGACAATTTGCCCTTTTGTTTTTTCGTTTTTTATAGCAACACAATTTGCTCTTTTTGGTCTAAATATCTAAACTTTCATGAATAATAATAATTTAATTTTAATATATTTTTAAATAAAAAATAATTTTATACTGATATTTAATTATATACATAAAAAACAATTTGTTTTTATATTTTACATTGTTAGTATATTAACATTAATGTGTTTTATCATAGTTATCCACCATATTTTCGTAATTTCATAGGATAAGAACTAATCTATCGCGAATTTGATATTTATTTAAAGGTCTGTTATTGGTTAATAATTACTGCATGCAGAAAGCAATATTCAAACCTCACATTTACTTAAGTAGATAAATAAACTGACCACTCGACCAATATAAGTTGATTGTATTAAAATTAAAGTGTTAATAATAATAATGATAAAAGAAATATCGGACCTAATAATTATTAATGATTTTGTTAAAACTTTTAGAAGCGGGAGTACGTACTCCTCATCTAGCGCCCCATGAGTTTGTTCACACTCTGCTAGGGTTTCACTGCGCCGCCTCCATGGTTACACATTTCTTTGTCTTTTTTCGTCAAAGTCTTTTCCATCTTCTTCTACTTTCTTCTCTTAATTTCTTTTCCACTTAGTTCCCTAATTTCCATTTTCTCTCCCAATTCATTCCTCTTTTAATTCATTCCGTTTTCTAATTCATTCATTCCATATATATCTTATTTCTCTCTGAAATCATTAAATACCAAATAATAAATTAGAGACTCAGAACCCTCATATAATTGATAGTGATCAGGAGGATGAATTGATCGTTTTAGCTTATGAAGATGTTTCTGAAAGAATTCAAGCCTGTACACGGAGTCTGTCCGGAAGAATTTTCTCAGATCGGATCTTTTCCGTAGCTACCATGGAAGGAGCTCTCTATGCAATATGGAATAAACTAGAAGGATTCAGAGTAGTCGAAAAATTTAGGAACCAGTTTCAATTTTTCTTTGAGAATGACTCGTGATGTGACTCGAATTGAGAGGGTTCACCTTGATTATTCAAGAGTTTTGTTATTCATGTTCGTAGATGGAAGAATCAAGAGTTTTGTTATTCATGTTCGTAGATGGAAGCAGTCAATAAATATGGAGGATAATCACATCTCTTCTTTTCCTGTATGGGCACAATTTTGGGGATTGCCTGAACAATACAAAGCACTTGAGGTTGGCCCAAAATTGGGTGGGAGACTTGGTCAAATTGAAGATGTTACTCTATTTGAAGTTAGAGGCAAAGATACACGCATAGTGAAGGCTAAAGTGAAACTGAACGGTGATAAAAGAGTGAGGGATACACTGAAATTGCTTGATCCTAATCAGAAAATGCTGGAAATTTGAGTACGCTATGAACGTATAGGTATGTTTTGTACTTATTGTGTAAAATTGGGGCATGAATCTAAGAACTGCCAATGTTTTATTGATGATTCTGCCTAAACAATATCAAGGAAGATAGAGTTGGTGAATGGCTTAAGGCAGATCAAGTCGGTAGGCGTTTAACTGAAAAGAGAGCTTCCTTCAATCCTAACCAACCTCGGAATGGTTCTATTCCAGCTCAACCGAAGAAAAAATCTCCACCTGCTTGGCTTTTTGATAGTTTCTAAAAAATGAGTGTGCAAGATGATCAGAAAAAACAAAATAATGAAAAAATTGCTGCCAATTCGGGTTCTAGAGCAGAAAATGAGGGTGAATCAGAAAACACAGGTACGGCTACTGATACTAATTCTTCTTCTAATGCTTTATTGGAGATATCCTATCCCATGAATAATGTCCAACACAATAACAACGTCATATCCAAGATTAAAAAGGAGAACAAAAAGCCAAACCTAAAACAACTTGCCAGAAAGTCTGTGATAAGTTTCAAACGGAGGAGTGGAGGTAATGGTACTAAAGATATTTCAAAGAAAATTTGTCTCAATGATATTGTCTCTGATGCTATGACGGTGGAGGGTGCCAGCCTTCAAGTGACACCCAAAGAAATATGAAACTGCTCTAGTAGAATTGTCGGGGTTTGGGGAGACCCCTGACAATCCACAATCTTAAAGGGATTTGCAAATCCTACTCCCCCGAGGTTGGTTTTATCTGTGAAACAAACAATCAATCTCGACAAGTTGAAGGAAAACTAAGATCTTGTGGTTTCAAGGAATGGTTTATTGTGGATTCGAATGGATTATCAGGGGGTTTGGCAATGGCATGGAGGGATGGTTGCAATGTTTAGATTTTACAGCATGGTAAATTCTTCATTGCGGCATCAGTTCTGACAGCTGGTCCTAATGATCCCTATGGTGTTCTAGATGTTTATCTCAGTTCAAATGATCAACATAGAATGGCTCAGTTTGCTGAATTAACTTCAGTCACCCAACAGTTCGATGGTAAGGTTGTGTTAATGGGTGATTTTAATGTCATTTCTAATCAATTGGAGAAAGCAGGTGGGGGTGCTAAATCTCCTTCTTCTATTGAAACCTTTAACAGTTTTATTGATGATAATTCTCTGATTGATATTGGTATGGTCGGAAGACCATTCACTTGGTCGAATAGATGGAGGGGTGATGAGTTGATACAGGAAAGACTGGACCGATTCCTGGTAGGAGTTGATTGGCAGCAACTCTATCCCAATGCAACGGTTCTTAGACTGTTAGAATCAGGCTCGGATCACTCCCCTTTTCTCTTAGACTCTAATCCGAGAACTAAGAGATCTAAACGCCGATCCAAATTCCAAGAAAGATGGTGTTTCAATGATGAAATAAGGCAGATTGTTAGAGAGGTTTGGCACGAACAGATTGGTGGTTCAGCCATGTATATCCTAGCTCAAAAAATAAAGCGTTGTCGGCATAAGATTGTCAGATGGCAGCAAGAACACAAATCTAATTCGAAGGTGGAGATTGATTTACTACAGTCTAAATTAGAGGAACTTTATTTAGCAGGAATTCATGGAGACGACATCATTTCAGAAATAGAGGACAAACTTGAAAAAGTATTGCAAAATGAGGAATCTTATTGGAAAGATAAGTCTAGAGTCAAATGGCTCAAATTCGGTGATCAGAATACAGCTTTCTTCCATCAGAAATTTAGAAATCGAACGCGAAGGAATAGAATTTGGCAACTAACTGGCAGTGATGGTGAAGTGGCTACTTCAAATGCTGGTATTGCTTCTGTAGCTGAATCTTTTTCAAGGACATCTTTTCCTCCACTTGTCATGAGAACCCTGAACCTCTGTTTACTGATTTTGAACCTAAGGTTACAGCTCACATGAACCGTAGGCTTCAAAGACCAATGACTATGGAGGAAGTGAAACGTGCAACATTTAGTATTCATCCTCAAAGTGCTCCAGGAGACGATGGTATGACAGCAAAATTTTTTCAAAGCTTCTGGAACATACTTAGTGGTGATGTGCTTCGAGCAGTTAAGAGCTTCTTTTCAGGGGGCAGAATTTTGAAGGGTTTTAACCACACTCAGATCTGTCTTATTCCTAAGATTTCTGATGCTAAAGATATGACTCAGGTAAGACCAATAAGCCTATATTTAGTCTTTTACAAGATTATCTCCAAAGTATTTGTACATAGACTTCAGGGTATGATGAATAGACTAATTAGCCCTACGCAGAGTGTTTTTATTAAAGGCAGATTAATCTTTGATAATATTCTAATTGCTCACGAGTGTATGCATTACTTGAAGAACAAAAAAAGGGGACTCGAAAATGAAATGGCGCTAAAATTAGATATGAGTAAGGCATATGATAAGGTGGAATGACACTTTTTTTGGTTTATATTGGAGAAGTTTGATTTTAACTCGAGGTGGATCATGTGGATTCGAGAATTAGTGACAACTGTTTCTTATTCTGTTATTGTGGAAGGACAACCTTATGGTTTCTTCAAACCAAATAGAGGTATTCGACAAGGAGATCCTCTATCTCCCTATCTTTTTCTTTTCTGTGCAGAAGGTCTCTCCTTCTTGCTACACAAGGCAGAACAAAACAGACTAATTCAGGGTCTTCAGATACATAGGCGATGTCCCAAGGTCAACTACCTCCTCTTTGCTGATGATTCCAAGGTCAACCACCTCCTCTTTGCTGATGATTCCATCTTATTCTATAAGGCTAATCCTGAAGCATGTTCAAATATCCTGCATTTATTGAATTCTTATGAAAGCATCAGTGGCCAGAGGATAAATCTTAATAAATCTGCTGTATTTTTTAGCCACAACACTTCTTCCACTACTCGTACACTACTGGCTAACTCTATGAATATTAATCATATTGGGGCTCAGGATAAATACCTTGGTTTGCCTTCTACAGTCTCTAAATCGAAAAAGGCTTCTTTTAGTATGATCAAAGAAAAGGTTCGGAAAAGAATCCAAGGGTGGAAGCGCAATCTTCTATCATCAGGTGGTAGACACGTATTGCTTAAAGCAGTGGGAGAAGCTATTCCTATTTATACATTGTCTTGCTTCAAGTTGCCTGATGGTTTAATTTTGAAAATTCACTCTCTACTTTCTCAGTTCTGGTGGGGACAAAAAGGTTTTGAAAGGCGGATGGCGTGGATTAGTTGGGACACTATGACTCGCCCACGAAAAGAAGGAGGCCTTGGATTTAAAGATCTCAGAATCCAAAATCTGGCGCTTTTAGGCAAACAATTTTGGCGACTCGTAATACAGCCTACTTCCTTATTATCCAAAATCTTAAGAGGTAAATACTTTAGCAATGGTAATGCTATAACGGCAGAAATTGGAGTCTTACCTTCTTGGGGATGGAGGAGCATACTGGACGGCCGAAAGATTGTTGAAAAAGGCCTTAATTGGGCTGTGGGTACTGGAGAGAATATCCGAACCTTTGAGGATCCTTGGCTGCCTCCTCCGTATCCTTTAATGATTTCTGACATGCCAAATAGACAGGCTATTTCTGAGTTGGTTCCAAGAGTTAAAGATCTAATTACTGAAGATAGGAATTGGAATCAGAACCTCATTCAAGAATTATTTCCCCAAGACGTTGCAAACATGATTTTGTCAGTTAAAATTCAGTAGAGTAGGGACAAATTGCAATGGAATTTGAACAAATTCAAGCAATATGATACAGCTTCAGGTTACGGAATTGGCTTTTTATTTTACCATCCGCCTCTGGAGCTTTGCCCTAATTATATGCAGCAGAAAAAAGCCGTGGATTGATCTATGGAAGTTGAACTTGCCTCACAAAATTAAGCTATTTATCTGGAAAGCTCTCCATGGCCGGCTTCCGGTGCTTGCTCAGATTCATCACCGCATCCCATCTATATCACCAATATGCCCCTGCTGTCATGAAGCAACCGAAACAGTCACTCATTGTTTGATCGATTGCTCTAGAATTAAAGATGTATGGTCTCAGAGTTATCTTCGTGACTGTCTTCCCCCTCAGAGTCCTAACGACTTTTGGACATGGTGGACTGTATCAACAGAGATGTTTAACCCGTTAAAGAATGCTGACAGTAATCCTCAATTGCTTGCCATCATTTGCTGGAATTGCTGGAAAGCTCGCAACCAGTTGATTTTTGAAGGTTCTACTTCAATGCCGTCTGCCATTCTAGCAAGCTCTGTCAAGTTGCTCTGTGAAATCTAAAGAACTCCCAGTTTAGGTCGTCATCTCCACGAGGCAAGCTCTTAGTTGCATTCAATTTGATTTATCATTCTTTCTTCTTTAAGATTTTTCTTCGTTTTTCGACCACACACCGTTGGATGAATACCTTCAGTGTAGTATTTTTGGAAAATCTCCACCTTTTATTATGCTGTCCTGCTTTTGGACATCTTTATATTTCATTTTTTAATAATTAATA
>NC_029787.2:16982010-16984371 GCF_000816755.2 Arachis ipaensis
TACCAATTTTACCAATTTTCCTTGTTCAGCAGCCTCCTGGCACCAGAACCAAGCTTTTTTATTCCTTTTTATTTCTTCGTTATTATTACACCATCCAAATTCCACAGAAGCCATGGTCATATACCTGTCTCCTTCTCCTCCTTCCCATTCTTCCACTTCCATACTCAGATTCTCAAACCCAAGGACACCCATTTCAGATTCTTCCTTCAAGCCCAAACCCCATTTCTCAATACCACTTTTTTCTCACTCTTTTGGCTCCAATTTTTCAACTTTAACATTCAAGCAGCAGTTCTTGAATCACAATAATAGTAGTGGCCGGTTCACACATGGAAACAGGGTTGATTTCAGGACCTTGGCTATTCCTGGGTTTGACTATGGAAACTTTGAAGGTCCTCAATCTGTTCTTGAAGCTGCTGCTGTTCTAACAGCAATCATTGTTGTTCATGAAAGTGGCCATTTCCTTGCTGCTTCACTTCAAGGTATCCATGTGAGTAAGTTCGCTGTTGGGTTTGGTCCAATTCTAGCTAAGTTCAATTCAAAGAATGTTGAGTATTCTATTAGAGCTTTCCCTCTAGGTGGATTTGTTGGGTTCCCTGATAATGATCCTGAAAGTGATATCCCTGTTGATGATGAGAATTTGCTTAAGAACAGGCCAATTTTGGATAGGGTTCTTGTTGTTTCAGCTGGTGTTATTGCCAACATAGTGTTTGCAATTGCTATAATCTTTGTTCAAGTTCTCACTGTTGGTTTGCCTGTTCAAGAGGTTTTCCCTGGTGTTATGGTTCCTGATGTGAAACCCTTTTCAGCTGCTTCTAGAGATGGATTGCTTCCTGGTGATTTGATTCTTCAGGTTAATGGTAGTGAGTTTCCAAAACCGGGTCCTAGTTCTGTTACTAAGGTTGTTGATGTTATCAAGAAGAACCCCAAGAGATATGTTTTGCTTAAGGTTAAGAGGGGGATGCAGGACTTTGAAATTAGGGTCACCCCAGATGAGAATTTTGATGGGACTGGTAAAATTGGTGTTCAGTTATCACCAAATGTGAAGATTGAAAAAGTTAGGCCAAAGAATCTTGTGGAAGCTTTGAACTTTACTGGGAAAGAATTTTGGGGTCTTTCTTCTAATGTTTTAGATGGATTGAAGCAGACATTCTTGAACTTTTCACAGTCTGCTGGTAAGGTTTCAGGTCCTGTGGCGATTATTGCTGTCGGCGCTGAAGTTGCGAGGTCAAACATTGATGGTCTTTACCAATTTGCTGCCATACTCAACATTAACCTTGCTGTTATTAACCTCCTTCCCTTGCCTGCTTTGGATGGGGGTTCGTTGGCATTGATCTTTATCGAGGCGGCCAGGGGTGGGAGGAAGCTACCTTTGGAAGTGGAACAACGGATAATGTCGTCCGGAATCATGTTTGTTATACTTCTGGGGTTATTCCTCATTGTTCGCGATACCTTAAACCTTGATATTATCAAAGATATCTTGTAATTACTTGTGGACCTTCAAAAAGTCATTTCATGATTTTCTTTGGCACATGCCGTTGGACCGGATTTGAAGCCAGTGATGTATCCATATAGTGGAAGATTAGATCATTGTAAATGATTTGAGGTAAGTTTATTCCTCCAAAGATGTTATTTGAGAGTGGGATCTCTTTGTCACTAATTCATTGAGGATTGTATTTGTGATCCTGGGATATAAACTTACAAGTTACAAATACTAGCTTTGTTTATGAACTTCACTGCAGTTCTTCTGGATTTTCATGAGGTTTATCATTAGTAGTATGGTTCTGCACGAATTCCCTTGCTTATTTTATATCCAAATTCTCTGCATATGTAGATATGATTGAATTGGCTATTTGGATCAATAGAGAGTGAAATCCGTTCTTAATAATGATCTTTATCTAGTTTCTTCTTGAATTGATGCAAACTGCTGAGTTTTATTTTCTGCTTAATTAATTTATTTTGACATATTGACATAATAGAATTAACTTTGTTAGCACGTTACATATGCTGCTCAACTTTATGAACATTTCCAACTAGTGTGTAATTTTCTCGTTAAATGAAATGAACTCTGGAACAAACATACTGAGTTTCCTTCATCTGTCTGGTTAGCTAACCAATTAGGGTGTGATTAGAGTCAAGTTTTGGAAGGAAAATGATGCGACGGTAAGGATTTGAAGAATACAAGATCTTCAACTTTTCCAAAAATCAGAACTTGTAAAAAGCTATAGTGGAACAACTATGAAAACCTTATGTTACATTTGAATATTGTACAAAGATGTATAGACAATGACGGATATTTCGGTTGAATTGCTGTTGAATAGGTTGAGCCACTAAACTAATGAACCAATAACTGGAGTGGTTTGA
>NC_029787.2:16985592-16987188 GCF_000816755.2 Arachis ipaensis
CAACTTTCAAAAGTTACCAAAAAAAAAAAAACATGAATTTTCTGTCGAAACTTGTTACTATTTCTACAACCAAACAAATTTATGTTTCTATTATCTCTTCATTTCTGTCTCAGAGATGTACAAACACAAAATAAAGGTGAAAAAGCAGAGAAGAAAGGATTCAAAAAATGGAAAGTGGAAATTGCTGTTCCAAGATGTATATTCTAAGTAGGAGGAAGGAGTGCGAAAATGAACGGAGAAATGCTCTTTAGAGGTGTATGCAAGGCTTAGAAATTTCAAGTCATACAATCCATATCCCACTTAAACTTTGAAAATTCCGCCACAAGCGGCGTTATTATTGTGTGAGTAAAACGAGCCATCCACATTGATTTTTATAATACTCTCCGGCGGTGGTATCCACCGGATGAGGTGATCTGACCTGTTGGGCTGCTCCTTGATAAGATTCTTTTTCAAGTAATTTAATACTTTAGTTGTCCGTTTGTGAATAGAAATAGCAACCGCACCTGGAGCAAAGATTTTTCCTTCGAAAACCAGCTTATTTCTATCATACCATAGGGCTGATATTCCCATTCCAAAAGTGCATGGCCAGTTACCTCTTTGAATCAGATTAAGCAAAATCCACTCCCGCAAATCTATGTTGAAAAACTCACTCAAACGATCTTGAGGAACTAGGGAAGACCATACATTTCTGGCAAATTGGCAGTCCCGAAGGACGTGAATGATAGTTTCCTCCTCAGCGTTACATCTCGGACAGTTAGCAATGTTTGTCATGTATCTTCTGGCTCTTGTAGCATTAGTAAGAATAGCCTCGTTAGTCACTAACCAGAGAAGGTACCGGATCCTTTCAGGACTATTCCACTTCCAAACATACTTAAAGACCTGGACCGGAATTGAAGGATTACGGTCCAAAGAGTTATAGGCTGATCTGAGGTTGAAGGTTCCATCACTTGAGAGGTTCCAAGCCAATTGGTCATCATCTTTCCATGGTGAGGGAGGTGTCATCGAGATGATTTTTCCCACTAACTCCTCCGGTAGCCAGGTCCTTAGCTTATTTTCATCCTAGTCCCCTGAAACCAGCAAGAAGTCATTTAGTGATATATTAGAATTATTTGTTTCACTTACATGCAGGGCATATTGATTGAGACAGCCAGCTGTTGGCACCCAATTGTGTTCCCAAAAATTTATTTTAGAACCGTTTCCAACTCTCCAAATAGAGTTCCGCTCCACATCTTGCCACGCCGAACAGATTCCTTTCCAAATATTGGAGTCATTCTTTTTTCTCCCAACAACGGGAATGATATCATTCCTACATTTGTACTTAGACCGCAGAACTCTAGCCCATAAACAGTATTTTTTGTTGTTAGACCCCATCCCATCTTCATCATAAAAGCATGGTTGAGGTCCTTAGCATGTCGGATACCTAAACCTCCAGAGTTTTTTGGTTTATTGACCTTCCTCCAACTCAAGAGATGAGTCTTTTTCACTTAACCTGTTTTGCCCCAAAGAAATTTCCTACAGTTTGAATCAATTAAGTTACAAGTAGATGAAGGAAGCAAAGCAGTTTGCATAGTATAACTAGGTAAAGAAGTTAGAATA
>NC_029787.2:16988022-16995609 GCF_000816755.2 Arachis ipaensis
TTATGGCTTTCCAACCATTTAGCCTAGCCTCCAGATTATTAATGATCGATTTGTATGTGCTATCGGTCACCTTTGAGTGCAGCAAAGGAACCCCAAGATATTTACCCAGGTCATTTGTTCTACTAAACTGTAGCACCTCACTAACACCTATATTATGGTTGATATTGTTGGAAAAAAAAATACGAGTATTCTCATTATTGACTCTTTGACCTGAACTGTTGCAAAAGGCATCCAGAACTTTCTTAATAACGTCTGCTTGTTCCATGCTTGCTTCTGCAAATAGAATCATGTCGTCGGCAAAGCACAAATGGGATAATTTGAGCCCATCTCTGCTGAGATTGTGAAAAGGATTAGCCTTAAGCTATCGCTCCTCTTTATCTGTATAAAGAAATTTCTTGAAAGCTCACTCCCAACTTGAATTGGATCATGCTTGACCACAAAATCGCGTCCGCTTGCTTTGTATTTTGCACCACCATGCAAGACTGTTCGTCCGTAATAGTGAACCTTTGTACCAAGAGAGAAAGTAAAGAAAATGGCTGCAAGCTGCATAAATAATTATTATGTCACTTAATGCAGTTCTAAACCCTCTAATTTCCATGACCATGGGCAAAGCCATTCTCGGTCTGAATAACGCTATAGTTACCTACCGGCGAGCAATGAACCTCATCTTCCATTACTTTATTGTCGAGTAGTTTGCTTGGATCGAATAAGCTACGCCCAATAGAGCTTAGCCCTGTGTAGGCCGAAATGGTCCCGCGAAGCCGGTCAACGTTAGCCAACAAGTCAAAACAAAAACAATGAGAAGGTAGCGAGAGGGTAAGTGAAGTGAGAACTTGATTCAAAGAAGACTTTCGGTTTGTGTGTCTAGTCTTTTTCTGGCCCAGGTAAACCGAACCAGGGAATACCTTAATTTGGACTTTCGAAATAAGGGGAGGTCCTAACTGAATGAATTGAGGTTGAGTAAAAGCCATTCGCTTGAGGATTAGGATCTTAGGGCATTGTATAATTCAAGATCCTCATAAACTATTCAAGGCCCTGATGGTCACTCTCCCCACGCTCTACTACAGGAAAGCTAGCCTCCACTGCACGCTAAGAAGCAAGTCCCGACTAACTAAGTAAATCGACTTAAATTTCTATCTTCTTTCACTAGCGATAGAGCAAAGCGTAGCCGCCGATATCGAGAAAGCAAGCCGATCATAGACGGAGCTTGAAGTGAAGTGTCCCTTCACTTCCTGGGCCCCAAGCAGTGCAGTCTTTCCTAGCCAAATCCTTGATTGGGGGCTTCTTGCTGCGCTACTTAATTATAGAAAGACTTTTTTTCTAGTCATATATATTAATAGAAAGATAGATCCATCCATCTATCCTATCCGATTTAGATTTATATAAGAAATAATTTTTTTCATTCAACGTTTGGACCGGTGGTGGGCATTTGGGAAAGTCGGGCCGATCGAGTGTCTTCATTCCAGCTACAATACAGAAGAAGAACGAAGGGGGCATCCCGAAAACGTCCGGGTCGAAATATGGCTTTCAAATTAAGTTCCGAATTAGTGGATGCTGCAAAAGGGAGTGGCGATGCCATACGCAAAAAGGAAGAGACTCATAGAATGGCAGAGGCAGAATAACACCTTTTCGCTGGATATTCGGCAAGGGTCATCCGGCGGGTCCTTACCTTAACTCGTGATTGAACTAAATCTAAATAAAGGAGGCCATAAAGAAGGTTTTTCTCACTACACGAGTAAGAAGTTACTAGCCGCCTACTCTATATCTATAAAGAGAGCTGTGAGGTCCCATTCGTAAAGAAGAAGGACTCTCAAGTCTATTTTAGGGTCGGACAGGCGCTAGGATATTACTCCTATTGGCCTTTGTTTGCACTTACTTACCATATTTGAATTTGGTGGTGTGCAACCAGTTCATTCCAATAGGTCAGTTACCTCAATCTAAAAAGGATGCTTGCAGGTCATACTTGTCTTGGTCTTTCTCTTTTGCTTTCTTTGTAGCTGCGGCAGTGGTAAAGAGTTCTAAGATCATCATTCTTTCCTAGGCCAGGTAGCCTGTGGGAAAACCATTTATTTGAAGTCATGGATACTATAGAATTACATTCTATAACAACAATACAGATTGGAAGGCAAGAGGCCCATTATCAGCTAAAGCCTAAAAATAGGTTACTAATCGGATTCCACACTTCC
Organism: Arachis ipaensis; assembly: GCF_000816755.2. Classification (NCBI taxonomy): domain Eukaryota; kingdom Viridiplantae; phylum Streptophyta; class Magnoliopsida; order Fabales; family Fabaceae; genus Arachis; species Arachis ipaensis. The sequence goes on from NC_029787.2 coordinate 16,990,209, forward strand.
ATATCAACAGCCACACTAATGAGTTGGGAAAGCCTCTCAATGCACAACACAAAGATGTACGGAGATAACGGATCTCCTTGATGAATACCTCTAGAAGGCGAAAATTCATCAAGGGCTTCTCCGTTCCATAGCACTCTCATACGAGCAGTGGAGATGCACGCATAACCCAAGCTAATAAAATGATCAGGCATACCAATATCCTTGAGAGTATCTTCAATGAAGCTCCCTTTTAGTCTATCGTAAGCTTTCTCCAAGTCAATTTTGATCGCCATCCATCCCTTTTTACCTTTCTTGCTTTTCATGGAATGGATAACCTCCTGTACGATAACAATGTTCTCGGAACTTTGTCTCCCAGGGACAAAACTGCATTGAGTAGGTTGTGTCAACTTACCCATGATACCTCTGAATCTTTTGGCTAGGATCTTGGTAATAACTTTGTAAGAGACATTGCACAAGCTGATGGGATGCATCTGCTTCAGGTTCATTACGGGTTCCACTTTAGGTATGAGGGTAATAAGTGTTTCATTAATATCTTTTACCTCTTATGGATTCTGAAAGATTTTCTAAATAAGCTGACACAAATCTGTACCAATGAGATCCCACTTATTCTGGAAGAAAATTGCCTGCATCCCATCTTTTTCCGGTACTTTGAGGGCCCCAATACTAAAGAGAGAATCTTTAATTTCATTAGCAGAGATGTTCCTACCAAAACTCTCTAGCTCTTTATTGCTCAACACAGGAAAGGCTTTGCTCAGAACAAAGGGAATGTCATCCATATCATCAGTGTATAAGTTTTTAAAAAAGAAGGTAGCCATGTCTTCTAAGGCTGAGCTTTCCGTAATCCAAACCCCGTTATCATCTTGTAGATACTCAATCCTGTTCCTTCTTCTACGTGCCATAGTAGTGCCGTGAAAAAATTTGGTGTTCCGATCTCCGAATTCAATCCAGTTGCATCTGGACTTTTGGAACCACAACAGTTCTTCCTACTCTAGGATGACCTCATAATCAGCCCACAAGTCTTTTTGAAGTTTTTCAAGAAACTTGTTATTTCTATTATTCAAACTGTTATTTATACCCTGAAGCCTTCTAAGAATCCTTGATTTTTTTCTGTTAATATCTCCAAAAACCTCAGAATTCCACGTCTTAAGAGAGCTTTTGAAATTCTCAACACCATTACTCCAAGATTCTTGGACCCTCCAGTTATTTGAGACCAGATTATCAAACTTTGGATGATTTAACCAAGCTGCTAAGAAGTGAAAAGGACGTCTTCTCCTGTTGGGGAGAGCAACAGGAGAAAGTTGAAGATAAATGGGAGAGTGGTTGGACTTTAAGGAAGGTAAATGTTTGATGGAAGCTTCAGGAAATTTAATTTTCCAATCAATATCACTAAGAGCTCTATCCAGGCGTTCAAACAAGTTACCTCTTTTCCAAGTAAAGGGAAAGCCAGAGAAACCCAAATCCAGAAGGCCTACATCTGAGACGCAAGATATAAAATCGGGGCAAGCATCGCTACTTTGAGAAGGAACTCCTCCACTTTTTTCATAACTGTGTAAGATGGCATTAAAGTCGCCAATGGTGCACCAAGGAAGATCAACAGAATTCCGAAGATCTCGAAGATTATTTCAAAGCGACTTACGCATCAATCTCTGAGGACTCCCATAGATAGCCGTCAACATCCAGGGCATAGAGTCTCTACCTTCGATCTTCAAATGAATAAACTGAATATGTTGCTGAATAGCCTCCACTTTCCAGTAATGGAAATCCCACAAAACCCAAATACCTCCCGAATGGCCCCTGGCCTCTTCCACACAGCAGCTATCAAACCCCATTTTATTTCTAATAATTTTACCCCAGTCCCCACTGATGTGGGTCTCAAGTAAAATGATCAAGTGAGCTTCATAATTTCTCCTCAAATCCCTGATAAGAGTGGGAAAACCTTTACCACCCACTCCTCTGCAATTCCAACAGATGATATTCATAAGACGTAATAAGAAAGAAAAGGCCAAATAGACCAGCACCATTAAGAGGATCGGTTGGAACCCCCTTTGTTATCCGATTTGGATTGGCATTGAGAGACTTGCTCTTTTAGTTTGTTGTTTGAAGACGGGACCCCGTGCTGAGATCCGGAGGTTTCTTCGGTGGCTCCACCTCCATGTTCTTTCCCTTCATCTTCGCCGAGAGGGGCCGCTTACTCCATGAATGTGCATCTACACATTGCAAATACATCCTAAAATTTCTGTGTTTTCTGACTCCACCATTGCCACCAAACATGTCTCATTGTCACCGCCATCAAAGTTGTCGTAGTTATTGTAGTCACCGTAACTGTTGGACATTATTATTGATAACGTGGTTGGCAAATTCGAAAAGCCATCATTTTTTTATTATTTTATTTTATTATAGAATAAATAGCTATTTTGACCACTGAAAAATTTTAATTTTGACAAAATAATTTCCATAAAATAATAAAGACAAAATAATTTTCAAAAAATATATTCAAAATGATCAAAGTATTTAGTCAAATAGTTATGTTATTTAGTCGATCGTTGAATTTTTCACAAAATTATCAGTTTATTCTTACTTTCTCTTATAAAATTACTACCATGCCCTTTATCTCTCTCCACCCCCTTCTTTTTCATCACCATCACTGATAAAATTCAATTTTGTGGTTTATCTTGTGTTGAATTTAGTAGATTTTATCAACTTATCCCACATTTATTCACTAAAATAGTATGATTTTGTAAATTCTCCCTAAATTGTGATTAAAAGTAAAAACATACTTTTTAGGCCCTTAATTTGCCAAATTTAATTCACTTTAATTCTATTCGATTCTCTGATATATTTGTTAAGTGATTCCAGGTTTATAAGGCAAGTATTAGATTGAAGAAGTGAAGAAAAAATATGAAAAATGGAGAATTCATAAAGAAATGAGAATTTGGAGAATTCATAGCCACGCCCATGCGTGCCTTATTCACCCATCATCAATCCCCTCTCCCCCCTTTTCTTTTATCACCATTACCCACCACCAATTCCCTTCTCCCCCCCCCTCCTTCATCACCATCACCCACCACCAATTCCCCCGTCCTAATCCATTCCATTCTACTACTACCATCTCATTGTTTTAGCTTTACACCCATTACGACCATCATACTACATTGTCACTGTCACACCTCTTCAATTGTTGGCATCACCTTCACTGACTACCACCTCCACTTCTACTACTTTGATGTCATTCTCCTTGAACGCATTTTCTCTTTGTCATTCTTTTCCTTCCTCTCAATTTTCAATATGTTTCTTTCTCTCAATTTTCGGCTTTTGATTTATTATTATTGATGATGATGATAAAAATTTTGGATGTATGATGATGATGAAGGAGTTAGGGTTAAGTATTTGATAGTAGAGATTGGAGGTGACGGTAGCAGTAGGTGAGAGGTTGCGAAGGATGGGTGGGGTGGGGTGTGATGAGGACGACAATATTGCCAGTGGGTGAAGGTACGACAAGTGAGGTGGATTGGTGGTTGTAACACCCTAATTACCCTAAGCCTTAACTTGCATCATAAAGCAAATGTTAATAAGAGATTACGATAGTTCTAAAGCTCATACATATAATATATAGAAGAAATAATATAATCTAGAAGCCCGATGAAGGATATAGCTTAAAAACAAGATTTGAAAAGTGCAAAACATACTAACGGAGCTACTAACTTAAAGCACAAGATATAGCAAGATACAATAGTATAATATCATAAGAATCTAGCCACGGCTCGCAGAGTTTAAGCCGGCTAGTCATATACAGACTATATAGAAACCAGATAGTAAAATTAGCTTATATAATTTTTCTCTCTCAATACAAGCCTCTAGGAAAAAACAAAATACAAAAGTGAGAGATGTATAACAAAATAAATCAAAAGACTCCAAGAGTAACAGGATTCTCCGTTTTTGTCACCATCTAAGCAACTCACCGAGGTGGGTTGCGACCTGCATCTGAAAAACACAACAGAAATATGGTATGAGAACCGGAGGTTCTCAGTATAGTAACAGTGCCCAGTGATGTAGGATATAAGACCCCGGGACGCCAAAGGCAATCCTAGACTTCATATCCATCACAAGATTTCAATCTTAAGGCATACTAAAATAGTAAAGCCATAATATATAATTCTTAACATAACTAAACAGGATAATCTATCTTAGTGGATTTCTATTCTAACCAAACACCGCTGTCCCACAGCCTTCACCAATCTATCCTCCATGCGATCCCATCGCCACCGCCTTCTGAACCTCCTCAATCCTAGTAGAAATCACAATTAATTACAATGCAAGTAAAACACAAGTAGAAGCATATAAGACAAGTAATTCAATAAGCAAATAGGCATGTTATTCAATTAGGCATACAATTACAAGTCGGCAAAGCAAACAAACAGATAGAAAATGCATATGATGAATGCCTGTCCTATTGGCTGTGATATCACATTGTCGGTTCAACTGCCAACCTGACACATCTCCATGGAGATGTCGCCCTTCGGAATTATCATTGGGAACCCCCGAGATATAGTGCTCGGATCACTGTTCATGGTTTTGCGCCTGCACGCTCTATTGATCCGAAGGGATGCGAGCGGGATACTCTTGCCACAGACCTCACATCTCAATGCAAGCGGGACGAACCACCGCCCCTTACGCTGTTGCCGGTACCTCGACAGGCGGGATCTAACCGCCGTCCCTGCCGAGCGCATAACGTCTCATAATCTCAATTTAAAGCAATAGTTCAGTGGTTTTTCATAAAACATTTTAAATACAGCAATAATTCATCATTGCACATTCGAGTTCTCGATTCATCTCAACCACTGTCACATCAACATTTCCATTTTCGAGTCCTCGACTCATCACAACTACTATCAATTCTCATTTCAATTCCGAACTCAACAGTTCATCAGTTTTCATTTCACATATCAATCTACTTTCACACGCCATCAAACCATCCTCAGTGAACAGGCATATATATATATATATATATTGTATATTTTATTTTTTGTGCATTTTAAAAATATTAGTGAAAATACTTGCCTTCACAATGTTATATGTGCATCCGCCTCTGGTTAGCCAAGTATTGATATAAAATATCTTACTCTCTCAAATTTTCGTTATAAAAAAGTATATTTAGTAATTTTAGATTAACAAAAGAAATTTGTAAGCATGATTACAAGTATATAAACTTCTAATCAACAATACATTTCATTAAAGGTTATTCTAATAAAAAGCTATTTAAAACATTATATATCTATAAAAGGATCCATTTCCATCAAATAATTTCTTATGTATGAGTCTAACGGTTAAATTCCAACATCTCACCTTATAGATTAATTTAATAAATTCTCAGAACATTTATTTGGAACTAATTTGATTTTTC
>NC_029787.2:16996861-17002381 GCF_000816755.2 Arachis ipaensis
TTTGTGGAAAAAAAAAAAAAAAAAAAAAAAAAAAAAAAAACAGAAAAAAAAAACAAAAAACAGAAGAAAAGGATAAAGCTACTATAAATTATATCATTTACGAGCAATTAAAGCAGTAGAGGCGATGGTTGCAACTAGTCTCCTATTTTGCAGATACTTCGAATTTTAAATTTTTTTAAGGGTTAAGTATGATTTTAGTCTCTAAAATGCATTCGAATTCGTTTCTAAAGTTTAATTTGATTTTAAAATCGTCTTTCGGACTAAAATACCTTTCTCCTTCCCCTTCTTTCCCAAAATCAACCAGAAGCAGAAGAAGAAGCAACAATGAAACAATAACAACCAGAAGCAGAAGAACAACAACAATACCAGCAGCAACAATAATAAAATAAGAAGCAAAATCAATATAATCAGAAGCATAAACAGAATCAGAATAAAATAGAAGCATAAACAGAATCAGAATGAAACAAAAAACAGAAGCAGAAGAACAATAAGAAGCAGAACAAATCAGAAATATCAGAAGAACAATGAAATCAAAGAACAGAAGAAACAAAAGAGCAAGGCTTTTCGAGGAATTTGTCACTGAAAAATTAATTAGAGGGATTTGTTGCTGGATTTCATTGGTCCAATCTTGTCCTCTTGAACAACAACAACAAAAGCAACCAGAAGCAGAAGAACAACAACAACCGACGAGGAGCAGCAGCGATCGAGCGAGGAGGAGAAGTAGAAACGGCGAGCTGCGCGCAACGTGCACCCTCGCAGATCTGTTGGCGTCGACGTCAAGGAGTGCGGGCAGGACCGAACGACGAAGAGCAGCGGCGAGGTCCAGTGACTGAACGACAATGAACAGCGGCGGCGGATTTCCTTCCCCTTCCCTTCCTCACCTTCCCTTTCCCCTTTTCTTCCCTGAAAAACCCACCCCCCCGGGTGATTTCCTTCCCTTGTTCCCAGCCCTTTAACCCGTTTTTTTTTTTTTTAATTAAGGGTAATTTGGTAATAAAAATTAAAATTTTGATAAAAGAACGATTTTAAAACTAAGTTAAACCTTAGGAACGATTTTGTAAACAAAAAAAGGTTAGGAACGAAAAACATTTTCAGCTCCTACCTTAACCACGACATTTGCATTTTGTTGAATCAACAAAAAACGCAATTCCAAACTTTGATTGTTTTTTAGCTCCAAAATCTTTTGTAGCAAATTATTTTCTTTATGTTTGATAGGAAAACACCAATGACTAAATAAAAAGAATTACAACCATTGAGTTCACTTCACAAATAATCTGTTTGGCATCAACTTTTGAAACCAACAACAATTCACACCAAATTACCTAAATTTCTGCACGAAAGACCCTCACTCTAAACACCTTACTGGATTTACTGTGAACCCAAATGTCATCGATCTTCATCGTGAAAAACACATCCAAATTCCGTCAATCCTTCTTCCTCGAATACATTTTCGTCGCAATTCAATTTGATATATGTTTATCACAATACTTTATTTTTACATATATTATCGATTTTAAGAAATTCTTATAACATATGTATACTCATTACATTTATATATTTATTGATGTCAAAATTTTCTGAAATTTGATAAACTTATTTATCAACATAATATATATGACATGATTAGCGATTGAATTGATAAAATTCATCAGGCATAAAAGAGTTTTCAACGATTTAAATTAACAAGAGTTACACCTGATGTAAATGAAACCCTTATATATGTACACACTAACTAAATTTCCTGCATCTCACTTGAGCTGGATCTGAGCTCATGTATGTTTCCAAAATTTAAGGCGGAGCTTCTCATAGTCTCATGTACTAAGAGAGGCAATTTTCCCTAGTTCGATTTTGTTTTTATAAATTATATATGGGATTTTTTATTTTAATAAATAAAATAAATATAATAATTATTGAATTAAATAATTTTAAAAGTTATTACTGAAATCCATCAGCTTTTTTTATCTTGTTTACACTGTAAACGAGATGATTTTATACGTATCTTGTTTACAGTGTAAACGAGATAAGATACGTACACGTGTATATCTCGTTTACACTGTAAACGAGATACGTGCAAATGTATCTCGTTTACAGTGTAACGAGATACATTGAGACAATTTTTCAACAACTATAAAAAAATGTGTAACCCTTGACATTCTTCACATACTTTTCATATCTTCTTCTGTCCCGTTTTTCTCACAAAAAGAAGGCAACAATGGCCAGTAATAGCATATACATAGTTGTGTGTGTTTACCTCAATTGTCATATGAGAAATCGCGACAATGGGGTGATATTTGAGTGTGAGAATCCGATTCTGTTGCGCACTCAGCGTATTCTGTTGCGCATTCAGCGTGTGAATTTGCTGTCCGAGTTGAAGAGTTTGATATTGAGCAACCTTGGTGGCACGAAAACGAGGGAGGTCGGAAGGGTGGGGTATAGGTTGCTGGCACCGTTGGGTAATGGAGTTTTCCGATTTTGACTATTTTGGCTTCTAAGGGACGAGCATGTGCGACTCATGTTCGACATTCATGGGAGAATTATGGCAGAGCAAGTGATGGAGCTTTTTGCTGAGGTTGGAGATGTTGGTAGGGGGTGGTTCTGTACACTCGACCTATGTACAGGACGACCAACCTCTCGCACCACCACCCATTCATGCCGCCATTCCAGTGGAGGACATGGAGGTGGGTGAGGAGGACTCTGACGAAGAGTACGTTACCGATAGTGGCGACGGTGATTCTCCTGAAGGGGTGATGAAGAGGAGTTTGTACTGGAGACGCCCGCCGAGACAGCTGTGCGCTATGTTTTGCCTCCCCCCCCTCCCCGCACCCAATTCTGGTACTATAAGATGTACCAAGTCACTATCATATATTGGATCTGGACGCCATGCATGAGAGAACTCCATTTTCCAACATGAGGTAGGAGGAATAACCTAGACGATGGGGTATAGTTTCGCGTAGGCCACAGATTCAAATGACGAGATGCAGTGATGCACGGTGTGAAGAACTACAGTATTCGCAGGAGTGTTGAGTATCGGGTGATCAAATCAGACCGATTAAAGTTCCATGTGCAATGCCGTCAAGCTGCAAATGGATGTCCATGGAGTCTCCATGTTGCCCTTCGACAAAACCTCGGATACTGGTGAGTTCAAGTTTAATTGAGGCGTACTTACTCATTTATGGTTGCCATATATTAAGTACTTTTGAACCATGGCGTCTAAACATGGTTGTTTTATTTCGTCAGGAAAGTCCGGAGAGTTGGTGGAGCGCACACTTGTTTAGCACCCACCATATCCCAAGACCATCAACAGTTGGATAGCAGTCTCATCTGCAAGGTCATCTTGCTGTTGATACAGTCTAACCCCTCCGTCAACATCCCTGTCCTGCAAAGTGTGGTCTGACAAAGCTATCACTTCAAAGCCTCCTACAGGAAGGTGTGGATGGCGAAACAGAAGGTAATTGCTCAGATCTACAGAGATTGAGAGGAGTCATACAACAAGGTATTGAAGCTACTTCAGGCGCTACAGAATTATTTTTCGGGAACTATTTGTGAGCTACGGGCCGTACCATATTACGATGGACGCCTTCTGCTCTGATGGACACCACTGAGAAAATCTCTGGTATATCTAGGACATCAACAGTGGAGTGCAGCCAGCGATGTCCGTGACGCCTCGGTGTGCTACCGAACACAGTGACTGATACATCCAGGCCAACACGGTCAAGCCCCAGGACAATGCCTGGCACCGCCCAAAGTCCTCAAGGAGTGGGAGCCAACGCAGGTGGACCAAGTTGTTCAACTTGTCCGTCATCAGATATCCTCCGATCAGTAACATGAAGTAGCATCTAGCGTACTGTCAGAGGGTCTCTGGGTCGTCCGTCGGGAGTATCTGGCAGACACGGTCCTGCAGCCATACAAGCTTCAGTGTGAACGACTCCTTCCTCTGCGTCGCCTGCTGTGGAGCCATCGATAGGGCTGGCAATACATACCCTATCCGTGGGTACTCAACCCGGACCAACTTATTCAGGTAGGGTAGGCTATCCGACCCGCTGCGGGTAGAGTATAGATCAGTCTGGGTATGCCTGCGGGTAGGGTAGGGTACGGGTTTAGGGTGTACCCTACCCTACCCTACCCGCACCCTATATATAACACCTATTTTATAAAAATTAGGTATATAGTAAAGGAGGTGAGAGTTGAATCCACAACCTCCCTCATGTAATGACTTGTAATAAGTGAACAATTACTAAACTAATTAGTTAATTTAGTAATTTGGATAATTAATTTTTTATTTTTATTTTATTAATATGTATGAAATTTGGAATGATTCAATTTTATATTTACTTTAAAAAAATTTGATATTTCGTTGCAGGTAGGGTAGGGTAGGGTAAGGTTTAGAACCTTAGGGTGCAGGTAGGGTTAGGGTTGAGAGATTCTCAACCCGTAGGTAGGGTCTGGATCCTACCCTAACCCTACTCATTGCCAGCCCTAGCCACCGGAGGCCTGGCACCCAGCAACCGCTCCACCAACTGCCACGTCTCCGTGCGGTACCACCTACCGAAGTTATGGAAGCACCCCCCAACAAGGTCCCAGTGGGCGTGTAACCCTAGGTGGTACGCCACGTTCTACAGGGTGATAGTGACCTCACCCCACAGGAGATAAAACGTGTGAGTCTCCGGACGCCATTGCTCCACGAATGTTGTAATCAGGGAATTGTCGACTGTGAAATCTCTGAGAGGCACCATGTCGTCGAATCCAGCCTCCCTCAGATACGGTATAATGGCATCGAGTGGAAGAAGGTTATGATTCACTCGTCGGGGCTATAAATTTGACAAAACTAAAAGAAATAAAATAGAGTTCTAAACTAATAATTATATATTAATAATCTAACACAAGTGAAATAAAAAAGAGTGTCAAATTGCTACCTGTGACCTATTCCTAACTATATAAACTATATCCTAGTTCTTGGTGACTACCCTAACCATGGCTACATACACATATATATCTATATAGAATTGTATAAAATTCAACACAACAAAACTAACCGCAAAGTCAGCTGTCTCGGAGTAATGCCAAATCTCGTTCAGGCGGTTGATATGTCTCTATCGTTACCAGCTGCCATCGTCGTATTTATCGATTATATGGTCAGAAAGGGGTAAAAGAGAGAAAAAAGTGGTTGAAAAGTTTAAATTGGTGCTGGTCAAACGCTGTCAACGAGTTACTTATATAACCGTCGTCCAGTCTTATCTCGTTTACACTGTAAACGAGATAATTTTACACGTATTTTATTTATAGTGTAAACAATATATACACGTGTCACGTCCACGTGTCTTATCTCGTTTACACTGTAAAAGTATAAACAAAATATGTGTAAAATTATTTCGTCCATAGTGTAAATGAGATAAGAAAAGCTAACGAATTTCAGTAAAAACTTTTAAAATTATTTAATTCAGTAATTATTACATTTATTTTATTTATTAAAATAAAAATTCGTTATATATGTATAAATTTAAATTTAATTTTTTTATAATT
>NC_029787.2:17003451-17014532 GCF_000816755.2 Arachis ipaensis
TGAAATTAATTTTCGACTTCTCTCCAAATTTTTTTCATACATATTTTTCTGAGTATATAAATATATATATGGAAAAAAAGGGAGATACATACGCGTTTATGTTCACCCAAAAAAAGGGGGGAAAACGCGTTTATGAATAAAAAACTGGGGTACGTAGAAGATGATAAAGACGCTGATGAACGTAGCAAGAAGCATGCAAATCGGGGCCGAAATTGATGCTCAAACCTCTATTTGTGAAATTTGCCATTTTCTCTTCTCTCTTTCTTCATCCTATACACTAAAACCAAAACCAAAACCAAACAAACCATTAGCCCCACCACCTTCTCCTAAACCCGTTTTCTCTACATGCTTTAGAGTTTCTTTAATTTTCTTCCCATAAAATCCAACCTTGTTTCAAGCCAAAAGAAAAAAAGAGAAGTAAAAAGAGGACAAGCCTTGTTCCTTTTTACCTCTCTCTCAATCCTTTCTCTTTCTCTCATTTTCTTCTCGTTTCTTCTCTCTCCATTTGTCTCTCCTCTCTTTTTATCATTTCCCTCACCTTAATTAGAGAGAGGAGAGAAAACTCCAACCCCATCATCATTTCCATTTACATTCAATTTTTCACAGCACAAACCATAATAGCAGACATTTAATTTTCTCTTTTATTTTTAATTTATTTTTCAAAAGAAAAGGCTGTTTTTCTAAAGATGCCGAGACAAATCAACAAGGACAACGACGACGACAACAACAACCGTGAAGACAATTATAACGATGGAGTTGTAGCAAAAGAGGAGAATGGTGGTGGTGAAAAGAGTTTGAGAGGGAAAACAAAGAAAGGGCCATGGACACTTTCGGAAGATATAATGTTGAGAGAGTATGTGATGAAGTACGGTGAAGGGAATTGGAACTGTGTGCAAAAGAATTCAGGGTTGGCAAGGTGTGGCAAAAGTTGTAGGCTTAGATGGGCCAATCATCTAAGACCTAATTTGAAGAAAGGTTCATTTTCTAAAGAAGAAGAAGATTTAATTGTTCAACTTCATGCTAAGCTTGGAAACAAATGGGCTCGAATGGCCGCACAGGTATTTGGAACAATTCTCTTTAAGATCATCCTGAACCTTTTTCTTTTCTTTTCTTTTAATTTCCCATATTTGGAACTTGATCTAGATAATGACCTTTCTTTGCCCAAGAAATAAGAGGAATTGAAAATAAAGGAAACTAATTTTTTTATTAGATTCCCCCTCTCCCAACAAATGAAATGTTCATCAAATTTTTGTTATCTACTTTTATGATCATAAATCTATCTTTCCAACTTCTAACTTCACAACTGAGTTTCAATTTTTGTTATATTTTCTTTTTCAAAATTTTTATTTAATTCCTTTATTTTCCTATTATATTTCAAATAACTAAAACTTTAATTTACCATTTCCAATTATCTTCTTTTTTTTTTTTCCCCTTTCAGCTACCTGGGAGAACAGATAATGAAATAAAAAACTTTTGGAACACTAGAGTAAAAAGATGCCAAAGAGCTGGGTTGCCACTTTATCCACCACAAGTGTTGCATGAAGCCAATGTATACCATCTACAACAACATCTCAAACCTCAACCTTCTTCATCATCATCATCATCTTTCTCATTTTCTCCATTATTTATGTCTTCCTCTAACCACCAAGAAATCAATCAACTAAAGCTAATAGCCCACCCTTCTACAAATCAACAAAACCCACCCCATTCCTCTTGTTTATCAAATAATAATCCACAACCATACCCACAATTCAAGTTTCCAAATGAAAACCCTAATATTACAAATAGTGGAAATTTAGGGTTCCCATTATCTCCTATTTCCATAACTTCCTCTTTGTTTCACCAAAGCTATAATAATGTAAATAATAGCTCAAATAATGATTACCATTTAGGAAGCTATAACTATGGGTTCCACTCCAACAATAGTGATACTAATAATAATAACATTAATAATAATAATGTTAAAATAATGCCAAATTCACCATTTGAAGCACTTCCTCCTTTGATTCAAGGTTCAAATAATAATAATGAAGCCTCTTTAAGCCAATCATCACCACCACTTAGCTCAACAACACCTACTTCATCTCATGCTAGCGGTAATAATGGCTACTTAATAGGAGGAGGAGCTTCAAACATGGCTACAAATGGTGACGGCGGCCGCTCCGGAGTTGCGCCACTTTCGCCGCCTCAAGAAAATGGTGGTGGTGGCTTGTTGGGTGCAGTTTTGGTAGAAGCTCAAAGTCTTTGTAACAATAATGACAAGTCTAAGAGTGATAATGAGGATTCAACTGCATCACAGGTTTTATCTCATAAAAGAAAATACATAGTAACTACTGAGGAATGTGCAAAAGAAGAAGAGACTAATAATGTGGTTGTGGAGTCAGATACCAAAAGCAATGGAAATACCATTAATAAAATACACAAGGTTGATTTGTACTCTTCTCCATTTTCAACAGGTAAAACTCTTAAATTCTTCCTCTATTAATCATCTTCTTTATGTAAATTTTTGATGATTTGGTCTCTAAAATTAAAATCAAACATTGTTTTATAGCTTTTAAAATTTTTAAAAGTATCAATTTAGCTTTTATTTTGTAGAATACTTTAATTGTTGGACATCGATGATATGATATATATAAAGTATAGGAAGAATTTTAAGTATTTAAAAGATACAGATATTTTTGTGTTTTTAGTCAGGACTAGTTGAAAACTTTACCAACATATAATTTTAGAAACTAAATTAATATCTTTAAAATTTTTAGTGCTAAAATAAAACACAATTTAAACATTCAAATGTTTACTAATAATCCTCTTTATTATTTTTTACAGTACATCAATGTTATTACTGTGCTTATCTAATAATTAATAAGGACAATGATAAAATAAAAGGATATATATGTGATATTATTATTGTTTATATACAGGGAATAAACAAACAACTGAGGATGAATTGGAGGAAATCAATACCATGGATGATGACTTATTTGGCCTACTTAAAAACTTTCAAGAAATGCCAGTTCCAGATTGGTACCACAAAAGAGGACAACCATTGGAACTTGAAACTCAACAAGATGCTTCATTGGGCCCCATAGATCAAGCATTTTCAGCTCATGACAGTTTTTGGAGAAACATGCCCAAATATTGAATACAATATACATAGATTCTTACTTTACCAAAAGGTTTTCATTGCTTGAAAATGCATAGAGGGAAGTGGATATCAAACTAAGAGAATGTTGATATGCATGTTAGATGTATAGCATTAGACTTTAGTGTTAATTGATGAGTTCCTGAATTGAACTAGAATAGCATAGTACATATAGGAGAGACAATTAGGTTTGGATTGTTAGAGATTAAGTTAGACATATATGTATTATTAACGTTATGAAAGTAATTTGACTAAATATCACCACCATTGCACAAAAAAAAAAAAGGTGTGGTGTCAAGAGGTGGACTTTGGTCAAGTTCTTCGTTTGTATTTTTAGTATTAGAATCGTGCATTAGAACTATACATGTATAGCGCAAATTAAATTAAAGAGCAAAATAATGCTCTTCAATGTATGTTTATGTTATGAACAAATTCTGATATATCTTATGTGATGATCAATAGAATTTATATATAATATTGGACTAAATTGTAATTGTGATAGTATTTTGTTATAGCGAGCCAACTTTGTTATTAATTTATTATACCTTTTTCTTCCCCCGCATAATGTTATTATCATAAGAGAAAATTATGAATTTTAATTAATTAGAACATTTTATTAGAAGTAGAATTTTTTGGGTGTAGTGTTGGTGCTTCTAGCTGCACGTCTTCTTTTAAATATGATATTGTAATCAATGATCATTATGTGGGATTTTTTACGTAAATTGTTTTCTTACATAATGGTTATATTTATTGGTGAGGTCCGTGACAATTATTTTGAAAGACAACGAGGTCCTTAACAAAAAAAAATCCAACCCAGACAATTACTTCGAAAAGACAACGAGGCTCCTGTGCTAAAAAAATCAATATTATTTTTTTTTTGTACAGGGACTAATCAGTCCCAAAAAAAATATCAAAGGCCAGATTAGGTGTTTTTTTCTTAGGAACCTCGTTATCCTTTCGAGATAATTGTCAGGGATTAGGTAGAATATTCACTCTTTTTATTTGTCGTTGAAAATTTGCTAAAAAAATTATTTTCTTTTGTAGTCTAATATCTAAATGTATAACTATTATAATTATTAATGGCTTAACATACACTTGTGCATGTTTAATAGTTTTTTCTATTATTTTTAAAGTTTGGTAATTTAATCATTTTTAAAATTTTATATTTGAATCAAAATAATCATATAAAATAGTCAATGATAATAATAAAATAATAAAAAATATATATGTTCGGTAGCTCGTGTATCGGACGGGTCGGGGCGATACTTCGATTGGTGAGATGGGGTGTTGCCTGATTCTGGGTTGTTGGGTTGGAGGTGGAGTAGCCGACGTCCCGAGTTCTTCGTGTAGAGAGGGGGTGTCACCTGCAAAGACACTCCGACGCTCTAGTCAGTCAGGTGTGCAGGCGAAAAGTGAGAAGAGTGGTATATGACGTACCTTGGGGGAGGGGTAGGACCCTCCTCATATATACCGTGTCAGAAGTGGGTCCCACAAGGGCAGACCCACCTTCCTCAAAGCTTCCCCATACAGCTGTAGTAGAGCTGTCAAGGACGCGTGTCCGGGTCAGTGGTTGGGTGCCTCGCACCCGACCGTTCGGGTCGGGTGGTCCACGGGTTGGGTTGGCCCACATGATGTTTGGGCCAGGCCGTAACAGTGCCCCAACGCGCCAGCAAGGATCGTAAGGGTCGTTGGTGGCGTGTTATGTCTTCTCTTGCGTGTTGCCGCTAGGTCGGCCGCTCGTGGAGAGGACGTGCCTCTTTGCGTGCGTGTCTGTTCGTTGTTGGGGATAACCGTTTGTCGCCTCGTTCTTCGTGCTAAGCATAAAATGTTCATAATGAATTGTTTCAAAATCCAGTGCACAAAGACTGTTTTGCCCTTTGCCTTTTGCGCTTTCTGGGTCAGTTTCTTAGTCCCCAGTCAGTTTTACGTTTCATTTTCATTCCATTTCCTTGCTTTCTGCTTCCACCTTCTTCCCTCTCAGATTTTCCAGAGCAACATTTCTGCGTTCCAGTGCATTCGCTTCTTCTTGTTCCCCTTCGATTTGCTGCAATCATCCTGGTAAGCACTCGCCCCTCGTTCATTATTTGTGCTTATCTTATCTTCATTATCAATGTAGTATGCATGCTGCTCTTCTGATTTGATTTGTATGCTGGATAACCTTAGCATTAAGTAGGTGTGTTAGGGGACTACCATTCCAGGGCATTAGTTTTTTAGGCTTTTACTCAGAATCTGCTTCAGCCATGCTTAATTTCAGTTATTGAATAGGCCAAACGTAGTTTCTGGACCTTTTCTGAACTCTCGACCTCGTAGACTAACCGAGTGGTGCCCCCACTGTAGGTATGCCTCGCATTGTCTCACGAGCTTCCTCCTCAAGCACGGGTTACGACCGGTATGCTTGGGTGACCTCCGACGTAAAGGACTCCCCAAACCAGATGGGTGTGGAGGAACTTACAGAGTTCTGTCAAGCCGAGTACTTGTGCGGCAGGACTGACGAGGAGGTCAACTACGATGTTTTTGTTCCCACCCCCAACGAACGGTTATACGAAATCAACCTTCACTCCCCCCGAGTTGCCGACTGGATTTGGTTTTACAAGTCGATGTTCACCCAATTGGGGGTTCGCATTCCTTTCTCTTCCTTTCAAATGGCGCTCCTTAACCGGATTTCCGTGGCGCCGTCGCAGTTGCATCCGAACAGTTGGGCTTCCATCCGCTGTTTCGAGATGGTGTGAGAATACTTAGAGCTGCCGATTTTTGTCGACGTTTTTCTTTTTCTCTTCAACCTTATGAACCCTTCCAAAGAAGGGAAAGCAAGGAAAGGATTCATGTCCTTCCGATCTGCTCAGGGTCGGAGGATTTTTGGCTTGTTCGAGGACTCTTATCATGAGTTCAAAGACAAGTATTTCAAGGTGCGTCCAGCCAAAGGTCGCCATCCCTTATGGCTGTCGTTAGAAGGGCAACGCCTCATCCCGACGTATTGGAGTTTCGGGGCGGGGGCCAACACCTTTATCAAGGAGACCTACAAGGGGATGTCCACTGTGGACAAAAAGATCGCCAATGTGTTATTGGCCGTTTTTGGAAAAAACCACGTGAATCCTCACCTCCTTATGGGTGACCGGGAGGTTGCTAGAAATTATATTTGTGAGTAGCTTTAACTTGCATCCTTTGCGTTATTGTTGCTTTGATTTGTTATGCGACTTCACGACTAACCTGCTTTACTATTTTGTAGTGGGAATGTTTGCCGAGATGACAGGTCTTGAGAATTTGTACAATACATTCCTGGCTAACAGTGATGAAGAGACGGTCGACGGGAAGCCGGAGGCCCTGCTTGAAAACAAGGAGGACCGAGCGGTGTCTCCACCCCGTGATACCGAGATGTCGGACCGCAATGCTGAAGGGGCGCACGTTTCTCCTATCCGCGAGGAGGTGGTCGGTACTGGGGGTTTGATGAGCGGATATTTTATACGCTTTTTGGGGGTAATTTCATGTAGTTTTTAGCATGTTTTAGTTAGTTTTTAGTATATTTTTATTAGTTTCTAGGCAAAATTCATATTTCTGGACTTTACTATAAGTTTTTGTGTTTTTCTGTGATTTCAGGTATTTTATGGCTGAAATTGAGGGAGCTGAGCAAAAATCTGATTCAGGCTGAAAAAGGACTGCAGATGCTGTTGGACTCTGACCTCCCTGCACTCGAAATGGATTTTCTGGAGCTACAGAAGTCCAAATGGCGCGCTCTCAATTGCTTTGGAAAGTAGACATCCATGGCTTTCCAGAAATATATAATAGTCCATACTTTTCTCAAGGATAGATGATGTAAATTGGCGTTCAATGCCAGTTCCATGCTGCATTCTGGCGTTAAACGCCAGAAACAAGTTACAAGTTGGAGTTAAACACCCAAAACAGGTTACAACCTGGCGTTTAACTCCAAAAACAGCCTAGGCACGTGTAAAGCTCAAGTCTCAGCCCCAGCACACACTAAGTGGGCCCCAGAAGTGGTTTTCTGCACTATCTATCATAGCTTATTCATTTTCTGTAAACCTAGGTTACTAATTTAGTATTTAAACAACTTTTAGAGATTTATTTTGCACCTCATGACATTTTTAGATCTGAACTTTGTACTCTTTGACGGCATGAGTCTCTAAACTCCATTGTTGGGGGGTGAGGAGCTCTGCTGTGTCTCGATGAATTAATGCAATTATTTCTGTTTCTATTCAAACACGCTTGTTTCTATCTAAGATGTTCAGTCGCACTTCAATATGATGGATGTGATGATCCGTGACAATCATCACCATTCCCAACCTATGAACGTGTACCTAACAACCACCTCCGTTCTACCTTCGATTGAATGAGTATCTCTTGAATTCCTTAATCAGAATCTTCGTGGTATAAGCTAGAACCCATTGGCAGCATTCTTGAGAATCTGGAAAGTCTAAACCTTGTCTGTGATATTCCGAGTAGGATTCAGGGATTGAATGACTGTGACGAGCTTCAAACTCACAAAGGTTGGGCGCAGTGACAGACGCAAAAGGATCAATGGATCCTATTCCAACATGAGTGAGAACCGACAGATGAATAGTCGTGCGGTGACAGCGCACCTGGACCATTTTCACTGAGAGGACGGATGGTAGCCATTGACAACGGTGATCCACCAACATACAGCTTGCCATAGGAGGAAACTTGCGTGCGTGAAGAAGATGACAGTAGGAAAGCAGAGATTCAGAAGACAAAGCATCTCCAAAACTCTAACATATTCTCCATTACTGCATAACAAGTATTTAATTCATGCTCTTTTATTTACAAGATAACCATAGATTGCTTCAAGCCAACAATCTCCTTGGGATTCGACCCTTACTCACGTAAGGTATTACTTGGACGACCCAGTGCACTTGCTGGTTAGTGGTACGAGTTGTGAAAAGTGTGATTTACAATTCGTGCACCAAGTTTTTGGCGCCGTTGCCGGGGATTGTTCGAGTTTGGACAACTGACGGTTTATTTTGTTGCTTAGATTAGGAAAAATTTTTCTTTTTTTGGTTTAGAGTCTTTTATCATTGTTTTTGGTTGAATTTCTTTTAAGTTCTTATTTTCTCTTTTTAAATTTTTCGAAAATTTTATAAACTGATAATTGAGTTTTTCTGTTTGAGTTTAGTTTCATATTTTAAGTTTGGTGTCAATTGCATGTTTTTATTTTCTTTTAAGTTTTCGAATTTGTGTTCATTGTTCTTTCTTAATCTTCAAGTTGTTCTTGTTTATTTTCCTTGTTTGATCTTTAGTTTTTCTTGTTTTGTGATTTTTCTTATTTTTCTTGTGCATTTTCGAATTATTAGTATCCAAAAAAAATTTAATTAAAAAATAAAAATTTATACATTGAATACCTTTATTAAAACACTTTAAATTTATAGCTCAATTGGCTAGAGAAGTGTGCTTATGTTCTTGGTAATTGGAAATTTTCTTTCTAAAATCTTTTCAAAAATAATTTTTCTTTGAATAAATCTTGTGCCAAACTTTAAGTTTGGTGTTCTCCTGTTAACTTTTCTTTAGTTTTCAAAAATTTTATTTTGGTTTTCTAAAAATTTTAAGTTTGGTGTTCTTTCTTCATGTTCTTGTTGTTCTTGTGAGTCTTCAAAGTGTTCTTGAGTTTTCTTTGTATTTTGATCTTAAAATTTTTAAGTTTGGTGTTCCTTGGTGTTTTTCCTCCAAAATTTTCGAAAATAAGGAGCATTGGATCTAAAAATTTTAAGTTTTGTGTCTTTTTATTGTTCTTCTCTTTCCTCATTGAATTCAAAAATATCTTTTTCCTTTATTTTAATTGATTTTTCGAAAATCACCTTTAAAAATTCAGATTTTTATTTTAAAAATCAAATCTTTTCAAAATTCAAAATCTTATTCAAAAATCATATTCAAAAAATTTTCAAATTTCTTCAATTAATTAGTCAATTCAACATTCAAATTTTTTTTATTTTATTTTCCTTTTAATTTTTGAAATCTATATTTTATTTTCTAATTATTTTAATTTATTTTATTTCATTTTTTCGGATATTTTTAATTAAATAAAACAAAAAATAAAAAATATTTTACTTGCAATTCACATCATCTCCCTTTCTCCGTCATGGATCTAAGTGGAAATGAACAGTCCAGAAGGACTCTGGTGTCATATGCTAACCCCACTACTGCTGTATATGGGAGTAGTATATGTATACCCTCCATCAAAGCAGGCAATTTTGAGCTAAATCCTCAGCTTATTGTCATGGTGCAACAAAACTGTCAGTATTCATGTCTTCTACAGGAAGAACCTACTGAGTTTCTGGCACAATTCTTGCAAATTGCTGACACAGTACGTGACAAGGAGGTAGATCAGGATGTATACAGACTGTTACTATTTCCGTTTGCTGTAAAAGATCAAGCTAAAAGGTGGTTAAATAACCAACCCACAGCAAGCATAAGGACATGGAAACAGTTATCAGACAAATTCCTAAATCAATATTTCCCTCCAAAAAGGATGACACAGCTAAGGCTGGACATCCAAGGCTTTAAACAAGAGGATAATGAATCCCTTTATAATGCCTGGGAGAGGTATAGAGGGATGCTAAGGAAATGCCCCTCTGAAATATTTTCAGAGTGGGTGCAATTAGACATTTTCTACTATGGGCTTACAGAAGGAGCTCAGATGTCCCTAGACCACTCAGCTGGTGGATCTATACACATGAAGAAAACTATTGAAGAGGCTCAAGAGCTTATTGATATAGTTGCCAGAAACCAGCATCTGTACATAAGTAATGGGTCCTCCATAAAAGAAGAAGCCAAAGCAGTGTCTACTGAACTTGGTCCTCTAGAACAAGTTGCTGAACTCAATCAACAATTGTGCTTTCTAACAAAACAGCTAGCAGAATTCAAGGAGATGCTACAAGACACTAAAAATGCTAATAAAAATATGGAGGCACAATTGAATAAAATAAAACAGCAGTTATCAAAGCAGATAACAGAAGAATGCCAGGCAGTTCAATTAAGAAGTGGGAAAACATTAAATACCTCGCTTCAGAACAGCAGAAAGCCAAGGAAAGAGCAACTGACAGAGGATGAGCAAAATATCATCCAAAATCCCTCTGAGGACAGTAAGAGCCCAGAGAGGAATGATTTTGGCGCTCAGACGCCAGAAAAGGATGGAGGGCTGGTGTTAAACGCCCAACCCATGCTCAGTTCTGGCGTTCAAACGCCACAAACAAGCAAGGAGTTGGCATTAAACGCCCAAAGGAAGCTCAGCTCTGGCGTTCAAATGCCAGGAACAGGTAAGGAGTTGGCGTCCAACGCCAATCCAGCTTCCACCCCTGGCATTCAAATGCCAATGAGGGATCAGACACACACAAGTGCTGATAACAACCCCTCTAAAAAGGCTTCTCCAACCACCTCTGTAGGAAATAAACCTGCAGCAACCAAGGTTGAAGAATACAAAGCCAAAATGCCTTATCCTCAAAAACTTCGCCAAGAGGAGCAGGATAGGCAATTTGCTCGCTTTGCAGACTATCTCAGGACTCTTGAAATAAAGATTCTGTTTGCAGAGGCACTTGAGCAAATACCTTCTTATGCCAAGTTCATGAAAGAGATCTTGAGTCATAAGAAGGATTGGAGAGAAACTGAAAGAGTTCTCCTCACTGAAGAATGCAGTACAGTCATTCTGAAAAGCTTCCCAAAAAAGCTTAAAGATCCCGGGAGCTTCATGATACCATGCACATTAGAGGGTAATTGCACCAAGACAGCTTTATGTGATCTTGGGGCAAGTATCAATCTAATACCTGCATCCACTATCAGAAATCTTGGTTTAACTAAAGAAGTCAAACCAACCCGGATATGTCTCCAACTTGCTGATGGCTCCATTAAATACCCATCAGGCGTGATTGAAGACATGATTGTCAGGGTTGGGCCATTCGCCTTCCCCACTGACTTTGTG
>NC_029787.2:17014594-17030873 GCF_000816755.2 Arachis ipaensis
GTGGCGCATGTGTATTGACTACAGAAGGCTCAATACAGCCACCAGAAAGGATCATTTTCCTTTACCATTCATAGACCAGATGCTAGAGAGACTAACAGGTCATGATTTTTACTACTTTTTGGATGGCTATTCAGGTTACAACCAAATTGCAGTAGATCCCCAGGATCAAGAGAAAACTGCATTTACATGTCCATCTGGAGTATTTGCCTACAGAAGGATGCCATTTGGGCTGTGTAATGCACCTGCAACCTTTCAGAGGTGCATGCTCTCTATTTTCTCTGATATAGTGGAAAAATTTCTGGAAGTCTTCATGGATGACTTCTCAGTATATGGAGACTCATTCAGCTCCTGTCTTGATCACCTGACACTAGTTCTGAAAAGATGCAAAGAGACTAACCTGATTTTAAACTGGGAAAAATGTCACTTTATGGTGACTGAAGGGATTGTCCTTGGGCATAAAATTTCAAACAAGGGAATAGAGGTGGATCAAGCTAAAGTGGAAATAATTGAAAAATTACCACCACCTGCCAATGTTAAGGCAATTAGAAGCTTTCTGGGGCATGCAGGATTCTATAGGAGGTTTATAAAGGATTTTTCAAAAATCGCAAAACCTATGAGCAATTTGCTAGCTGCTGACATGCCATTTGTGTTTAACACAGAGTGTCTGCAGGCGTTTGAAACCCTGAAAGCTAAGCTGGTCACAGCACCAGTTATTTCTGCACCAGACTGGACATTGCCATTCGAATTAATGTGTGATGCCAGTGACCATGCCATTGGTTCAGTATTGGGGCAGAGGCACGACAAGCTCCTGCATGTCATTTATTATGCTAGCCGTGTTTTAAATGATGCCCAGAAAAACTACACAACCACAGAAAAGGAATTGCTTGTAGTGGTTTATGCCATTGACAAGTTTAGATCATACTTAGTAGGATCAAAAGTGATTGTGTACACTGACCATGCTGCTCTTAAATATCTACTTACAAAGCAGGATTCAAAACCCAGGCTCATAAGATGGGTGTTGCTTCTGCAAGAGTTTGATATAGAAATAAGAGACAGAAAAGGGACAGAAAACCAAGTGGCTGATCATCTGTCCTGGATAGAGCCAGTAGAAGGGGTGTCCTCTCCCTCTATTGAAATCTCTGAAACCTTTCCGGATGAGCATTTGTTTGCCATCCAGGAAACACCATGGTTTGCAGACATTGCAAACTATAAAGCTACAAGGTTCATACCCAAGGAGTACAGCAGGCAACAAAAGAAAAAATTAATTACTGATGCAAAGTATTACTTGTGGGATGAACCCTATCTCTTTAAGAGGTGTGCAGACGGAATAATCAGAAGGTGTGTGCCTAAAGAAGAAGCACATAAGATCTTATGGCATTGCCATGGGTCACAATATGGAGGACATTTCGGAGGTGAGCGAACAGCCACCAAGGTCCTCCAATGTGGCTTCTACTGTCCTACCCTCTATAGAGATTCCCGAGAGTTTGTACGTAACTGTGACAGTTGCCAGAGAGCTGGTAATCTGCCTCATGGTTATGCTATGCCTCAACAAGGAATCCTGGAGATAGAGTTGTTTGATGTATGGGGTATTGACTTCATGGGGCCTTTCCCACCATCATACTCAAACACTTATATTCTGGTTGCAGTCGACTATGTATCTAAATGGGTAGAGGCCATTGCCACACCTACTAATGATACTAAGACAGTGCTGAAGTTCCTCCAGAAACATATCTTCAGCAGGTTTGGTGTCCCTAGAGTACTAATCAGTGATGGGGCACTCACTTCTGCAACAAATAGCTTTACTCTGCCATGGTCCGGTAATTAGCCACAAAGTGGCAACTCCATATCATCCACAGATAAATGGGCAAGCTGAAGTCTCTAACAAAGAACTAAAAAGAATCCTGGAACGGACTGTAAGTACCCGTAGAAAGGATTGGGCAAGAAGCTTGGATGATGCTCTGTGGACTTACAGAACAGCATTCAAGACTCCTATAGGGACCTCTCCATACCAGCTTGTGTATGGTAAGGTCTGTCATCTGCCCGTGGAACTGGAATACAAAGCCTACTGGGCAACCAGATTCCTAAACTTTGATGCCAAATTAGCTGGAGAAAAAAGATTGCTCCAGCTGAATGAGCTAGAGGAATTCAGACTCACTGCTTTCAAAAATGCCAAGCTTTACAAAGAGAAAGCAAAAAGGTGGCATGACAGAAAGATGTCATCTAGAGTCTTTGAACCAGGACAGAAGGTTTTGCTGTTTAACTCTAGGCTCAGGCTATTCCCCAGGAAACTGAAATCCCGGTAAAGGGGACCATATGTGATTACAAGTGTGTCACCATATGGCTATGTGGAGCTTCAAGACATTGATTCTAATAAGAAGTTCATTGTTAATGAACAGAGAATCAAACATTATCTTGAAGGCAATGTTGAGCAAGAATGCTCAATGCTGAGGCTAGATTAAAAAGCTCAGCAAGGTCCAGCTAAAGACAATAAAGAAGCGCTTGTTGGGAGGCAACCCAGCCATTAGCAAAACTCTTTTTGTTATTTTATTTTATTCTATTCTTCATTTTATTTATTTTTGAAGCATATAAGTTCAATATTAACAAGGTAAAGAATCAATTGCATAAGTTCACAGGGCTACAGAAGGATTCAGAGCACAAAACAGGAAAAAGGAGCTCACTAGCAAGAAGACGCCAGTAAGAGGCACAATTGGGCGTTAAACGCCCAAAAGGAGCATCCACTGGGCGTTTAACGCCAGTAGAGATAGCCATATGGGCGTTAAACGCCAGAAAGAAGCATCTTCTGGGCGTTTAACGCCAGATTTACAGCATCCTGGGCATTCAGAAAAACGCCCAGTGACAAAGGAGTTTCTGGCGTTTAACACCAGCTGGAAGCAACAGCTGGGCGTTAAACGCCCAGACCAAGCACCAATTGGGCGTTAAACGCCCAAAACATGCAGCAGTTGGGCGTTTAACGCCAGGATTGTGGGGAGTAGGCAATTTTATTTTCAATTCAAATTTTTTCCATTTCAATTCATGATTTCTTGCACAAACATGTTACAAATCCTAATTTTTCAAATCCTTTTTCAAAAGATATCAAATGTATCTTAATTCATAAACCCTTTTTTTATCCTCTTCAAATTATTTTCAAATCCTTTTCAAAACAAATCTATCTCTTTTCCTTCTACAATCTTTTCAACTCATCAATATCTTTTTCAAATCTTCACAACATCTTTTTCAAAACAAAGCTATCTTTTTCAAATATCTTTCATAGTATTCATATCTTTTAAATTTTAAAGTGCATCCTTTTCCTATCATACTTATCTTTTACAAATCATATCTTTTATCATATCATCTTCAAAATTTTCGAAAACCCACCCCCTTCCCTTTAAATCCTAGTTCAGCCTCCCCTCCTACCTCCATAATTCGGACTTGGCTCTCCTCATATCCCTCTCCTTTCTTTTCTTTTGCTTGAGGACAAGCAAACCTCTAAGTTTGGTGTGTTTATCCATGATCACTAAGCCAATACCCACTAAGATCATGGCTCCTAAGGGAAAACGAACCAACTCAAGAGGCAAGAAAGAGAATATTCCAAAACCACTTTGGAATCAAGGGAAGTTCTTAACCAAAGAACATTCAGACTATTACTACAAAATAATGGGTCTAAGGTCAGTGATCCCGGAAGTTAAATTCGATCTAAAAGAAGACGAATATCCGGAGATCCAAGAGCAAATTCGAAACAGGAGCTGGGAAGTCCTAGCTAATCCTGAAACAAAGGTGGGAAGAAACATGGTCCAGGAATTCTACGCAAATCTATGACAGATGGACAGGCAGAGAATAACGGAAACCGCATTCTATGACTATAGAACTCTGGTCAGAGGGAAGATTGTTCACACCCACCTTGACAAAATAAGGGAGATCTTCAAGCTGCCTCAACTACAAGATGACCCAGACTCCTTTAATAGGAGAATGATGAGATCAAACCTGAACTTGGACAAGATCCTAGAGGACATATGTCTCCCTGGAGCTAAATGGACAACCAACACAAAGGGTGCCCCGAACCAACTCAAAAGAGGAGATCTCAAACCAGTCGCCAGAGGCTGGCTGGACTTCATTGGGCACTCTATACTGCCCACTAGCAACCGCTCCGAGGTCACCATCAGAAGAGCAGTGATGATTCATTGCATTATGCTGGAAAAAGAAGTGGAAGTTCATCAGCTGATTGCTTGTGAGCTTTACAAGATTGCAAACAAGAACTCCAAAGATGCCAGATTGGCTTATCCAAGCTTGGTCTCTCTGTTATGTAAAGATGCTAGGATAAAAATGGGAGTAGATGAGTACATCCCAGTTGAGCCACCAATCACCAAAAAGTCTATGGAAGGACAACAAGTGCAGGACGAACCCATCAAGAGGAGAGCACAGGAGTTTTTCCCGGAAATCCCTCAAATTGAATACTGGGAGCGCCTAGAAGCATCTGTCACCAAGTTGCAAGAAGCTGTGGATCAACTGAAGGAAGAACAGCAAAATCAAAACAGCATGCTCTGCAAACTGCTTAGAGAACAAGAAGAGCAAGGGCGTGAACTGAAGGAACTAAAGCGCTAGAAGCTATCTCTTGAAGGGCCAAGCACTCCACAGACTAAAGAAGCATCCACCTCCCAAATTCAAGGTTGTTGAGTTCTAATCTTAGCCTTAACTCTGTGATAATTGTTCTTATTAGAAATTTACCTTAGAAGTTATATATGAGTAGTAGTAATTAGTATCTTTATTTTGATTTTATCTCCAATTAAGCTATAATTTATTTTTCTCATCATCATCGAACATGAATAAAATAGCAAATTTTTAGAATAAGGAGGCAATATTTTTTCGAGTTCTTAATAAGGAAAATTCTAATTATCTATATGTGGTGGCAATGCTTTTTGTCTTCTGAATGAATGCCTGAACAGTGCATGTTTTTGATATTGAATTTAATGAATGTTAAAATTGTTAGCTCCTGAAAGAATGATGAACAAGAGAAATGTTACTGATGATCTGAAAAATCATGAAATTGATTCTTGAAGCAAGAAAAAGCAGCAAAAAAAAAAAAAGAGAAGAAGAAGGAGCAGTAGAAAAGCCAATAGCCCTTAAAACCAAAAGGCAAGGGTAAAAAAGATCCAAGGCTTTGAGCATTAATGGATAGGAGGGTCTAAAAGGAATAAAATCCTGGTCTAAGTGGCTAAACTAAGCTGTCCCTAACCATGTGCTTGTGGCGTGAAGGTGTCAAGTGAAAACTTGAGACTGAGCGGTTAAAGTCGAGGTCCAAAGCAAAAACAAAGTGTGCTTAAGAACTCTGGACACCTCTAATTGGGGACTTTAGCAAAGCTAAGTCACAATCTAAAAGGGTTCACCCAGTTATGTGTCTGTGGCATTTATGTATCCGGTGGTAATACTAGAAAACAAAGTGCTTAGGGCCACGGCCAAGACTCATAAAGTAGCTGTGTTCAAGAATCAACATACTAAACTAGGAGAATCAATAATACTATCTGAATTCTGAGTTCCTATGGACGCCAATGATTCTGAATTTCAAAGGATAAAGTGAGATGCCAAAACTATTCGAAAACAAAAAGCTACTAGTCCCGCTCATCTAATTAGAATTGAGCTTCACTTAAAACTTTGAGATATTATTGCTTCTCGATTTTTTTTATCCTATTTTATTTGTCTAGTTGCTTGGGGACAAGCAACAGTTTAAGTTTGGTGTTGTGATGAGCGGATATTTTATACGCTTTTTTGGGGGTAATTTCATGTAGTTTTTAGCATGTTTTAGTTAGTTTTTAGTATATTTTTATTAGTTTCTAGGCAAAATTCATATTTCTAGAATTTACTATGATTTTGTATATTTTTCTGTGATTTCAGATATTTTCTGGCTGAAATTGAGGGAGCTGAGCAAAAATCTGATTCAGGCTGAAAAAGGACTACAGATGTTGTTGGATTCTGACCTCTCTGCACTCGAAATGGATTTTCTGGAGCTACAAGAGTCCAAATGGCGCACTCTCAATTGCGTTGGAAAGTAGACATCCAGGGATTTCCAGCAATATATAATAGTCCATACTTTTCTCAAGGATAGACGACGTAAACTGGTGTTCAACGCCAGTTCCATGCTGCATTCTAGCGTTAAACGCCAGAAACAGGTTACAACTTGGAGTTAAACGCCCAAAACAGGTTACAACCTGGCGTTTAACTCCAGAAATAGCCTAGGCACGTGTAAAGCTCAAGTCTCACCCCCAGCACATACCAAGTGGGCCCCAGAAGTGGTTTTCTGCACTATCTATCATAGCTTATTCATTTTCTGTAAACCTAGGTTACTAGTTTAGTATTTAAACAACTTTTAGATATTTATTTTGCACCTCATGACATTTTTAGATCTGAACTTTGTACTCTTTGACGGCATGAGTCTCTAAACTCCATTGTTGGGGGGTGAGGAGCTCTGCTGTGTCTCGATGAATTAATGCAATTATTTCTGTTTTCTATTCAAACATGCTTGTTTCTATCTAAGATGTTCAGTCGCACTTCAATATGATGGATGTGATGATCCGTGACAATCATCACCATTCCCAACCTATGAACGTGTACCTAACAACCACCTCCGTTCTACCTTCGATTGAATGAGTATCTCTTGAATTCCTTAATCAGAATCTTCGTGGTATAAGCTAGAACCCATTGGCAGCATTCTTGAGAATCTGGAAAGTCTAAACCTTGTCTGTGATATTCCGAGTAGGATTCAGGGATTGAATGACTGTGACGAGCTTCAAACTCACAAGGGTTGGGCGCAGTGACAGACGCAAAAGGATCAATGGATCCTATTCCAACATGAGTGAGAACCGACAGATGATTAGCCATGCGGTGACAGCGCACCTGGACCATTTTCACTGAGAGGACGGATGGTAGCCATTGACAACGGTGATCCACCAACATACATCTTGCCATAGGAGGAAACTTGCGTGCGTGAAGAAGATGACAGTAGGAAAGCAGAGATTCAGAAGACAAAGCATCTCCAAAACTCCAACATATTCTCCATTACTGCATAACATGTATTTAATTCATGCTCTTTTATTTTTCGCAACCCAAACTGATAATTATAATTGATATCCTGACTAAGAATTACAAGATAACCATAGATTGCTTCAAGCCAACAATCTCCGTGGGATTCGACCCTTACTCACGTAAGGTATTACTTGGACGACCCAGTGCACTTGCTGGTTAGTGGTACGAGTTGTGAAAAGTGTGATTTATAATTCGTGCACCAGGGTTCAACCTCCGATCCACAAGTCGAGGAGGATGACTTGAAGGTTATCCACAATCCCAAGAGGCAGAGGTCGTCCTCCAGCCCTGAAGGAGCCCTCACCGTGATGGAGAGGAATTTTGATGTCGGGAACTTCATAGACTCCCAGCTGCTTCTTGGTACGGAGAAACATTTCCATTGCACCGACCTTGCGGGGCAGGCGAAGTGGATGTACCGTACCCTCCTCCGCGGCACCACCATAGCTCGGAAGGCCGAGTTTGTGCTGTCGGGAATGCAGTCAATGCATAGAAAGCTCGAATCTGCTGTTAAGGCCAACAACCAATTCAAGACTCAAGTTGAAACGCTTCGGGAGCAGCTATCCAAGGCGGAGGAGAAGCTTAAGTCTGCCGAGGAGAAGGCCACTTCCGCTGAGGAAAAGTTGAAGGTCTCTGATGCCGCCGTTTCCCAGCTAACCGAGCGGGAGATGACTTTGGAGAGCCAGCTCAATGCTGCGCAGGGCCGGGTGGTAGCTTTAGAGAAGGAACGCAATGTGGCCATCTCGTCGGCTAAGACCGCTCAGGCCAAAGCTGAAGAGTTTAAGAAGAAGCACAAAGAGAGCGTGAAGTAGGAGAAGAGCGCGATCCTGGTGGCTGAAGAGGCCCTTAAGGCTCAAGTGAAGATTATGGCTTCTGACTTCGACACATCGGCAATCGGGGTTTTCAAAACAATCAAAGATGGAAAGATTGTCGATATGCCGAAGAAATGATCTCTTGTACCTTTGCATATGTCTTGTAGTTTTGTTGTAGAACTTGTCGCGTAGTTTGATGGGCTTTGTAGAACGTTTAAACTGCTTTGGTAGCCGCTTGATCGGCTTATTATTACTGTCTTTTCCCGCTTACTCGGCAGCATTCTCGTTTTATTTTGTTACTGTTTTGTTGGTACCGGCTTGTCGCTTGCGTTGGTTTACCGTTGCGTTGGTAATTTTGACAAAACCAAGTCGTGACTCTACTATTGCTGTGGCCGTTTGTTATCGAGTTAGTTTGGTTGGTTCCCGGGGTGATCAGTCCCGGGGTACCGTGTCCATGAAAATTATGTTGTCGCGGGACGCATAAGAGGGAAAAAGTAAATTTAACAAGTGAACATTTATCGACAGTTGAACAAGTCTATTGCAATGATAAGTTCTTAACAAAAGTAAATTATTTGATGGCAAAGGGGAACCCGGGTCTTGCTGACCTCGTCAAATCGCCTGCTCGGCGTGTTTGAGCTAAGAATAAAATCTTCTTAAGTTACCTGCATTCCAGGTTCTCGGCACTTCCTTGCCATCGAGCCTCTCCAATTTATAGGCGCACTTGCCAATCACTTCTTTAACCCTGTAGGGGCCTTCCCAATTTGTCGTCATCTTGCCTTCCCCTTGAGTCGGCGGCCCGATGTCGTTGCGTCGCATAACTAGGTCGTTTTGCTCAAATTCTCTCCTAATTACTTTGGCGTTGTAGCGTAAGGCCATTCTTTGCTTAAGTGCTACCTCTGACAAATGGGCTTCCTTCTCTACGGTTTTCTCCACTCCTTGTAGAAGTAATCGTTGGCTCAGCTCGCCGACCTCCACGGGTATCCACGGGTATCATAGCATCCACCCCGTATGTCAAGCGGAAAGGGGTTTCTCCAGTGGACGATTGCTCGGTCGTTCGGTAAGACCAGAGGACTGAGGCGAGTTCTTCAGCCCATGCGCCTTTTTTATTATCAAGCCGCTTCTTGAGGCCTAGCAAGATGACCTTGTTTGCAGCTTCAACTTGGCCGTTCGTCTGGGGGTTTTCTACGGAGGAGAACTTTTGCTTTATGCCTAAACTGGCGAGGAACTCTACGAACTTTTTGTCGGTGAACTGCGTCCCGTTATCAGAGATAACGACCTCTGGGATGCCGAATTGGGTTATCACCTGTCTCCACATAAACTTTCGACAATTGGATGAGGATATACTGGCCAGTGGCTCGGCCTCTATCCACTTGGTGTAGTAATCGATAGCAACAATGAGATACTTGACTTGCCCCGGACCAAGTGGGAGAGGTCCCAAGAGGTCGACTCCCCACTGTGAGAAAGGTCGGGAGGACGTCAAGAGGCTTAGCTCGGAAGCCGGCGCCTTATGGAAATTGGCGTTCTCCTGGCACTTGACGTATCTCTTTACGAATTCTTTGGAATCCTCCATCATTGATGGCCAGTAATAACCAGCTCTGATGAGCTTTCTTCCTAGGGCTTTGCCCCCGATGTGATGACCACAGCACCCCTCATGGACCTCTCTAAGCACATAGTCTGTTTGGTCGGGGTGTAAGCACTTCAACAAAGGTTGGCTGAGTCCCTTTCTAAATTACTGCCCTTGTATGGTCGCGTATTTGGCCGCCTCCCTCCTCAACGCTTTGGCCGCCTTTTTGTCGTCGGGGAGCTTGCCGCTTTCCAAAAAGTCAGTGATCGGGTCCATCCAGGAGGGATTTACTTTGGTCAAGTGGAGAGTGACTGCTGGTTCCTTTATCAAATCCTGAATGAGAGACCGATTGTAGGCCCCTGGTTTTGTGCTTGCTAGCTTGGACAGGAGGTCTGCCCGTGTGTTCCTTTCTCTCAGAACGTGTTGGATCGTGACCTCCTCAAATTGTTTGCTCAGCTCTTTAACCTTCTCTAAATATTTTTGTAACAAGGAGTCTCTGGCCTGGTAGGTCCCGTTGACTTGGGAAGTGACGACCTGCGAGTCACTGCATACTTCTAGCCTAGTGGCACCGACTTCCCTTGCTAAGGTTAAACCACCCAGAAGGGCCTCATATTCTACTTGATTATTTGATACCGGGAACTCGAACTTGATTGACTGTTCATATATGACCCATCGGGGCTCTCCAGGATGATCCCGGCACCTCCAAACATCTGGTTGGAAGCCCCGTCTACATGGAGCCTCCACCGTATGCTCGTCACCTCGGCTGAGTCCCTTGTTACTTCTACCAAGAAATCGGCCATGGCCTGCGCCTTAATCGCGTGCCTGAGCTCATATTGCAAGTCGTATTGGGACAACTCAATGGCCCAAGTCATCATTCTTCCCGCCAGGTCGGGTTTCTGGAGTATCTGGCGGATTCTCTGATCCGTCCTCACGACTACCCGATGACTTTGGAAGTACTGTCGTAATCTATGGGAAGAGGTTAGGAGTGCAAGTGTCAACTTCTCTAATTTGTTGTATCTCAACTCTGCTCCTTGCAGTGATTTACTCACGAAGTAGATTGGTTGTTGAACCCTCCCTTCCTCCCGTACCAAAACCACTGCCATCGCTTCGTCTGTTATGGCTAGATACAGGTAGAGCGGCTCTCCAACCTTGGGCTTCCCGAGAACGGGTGGTGTTGCGAGGATCTCTTTGAAATGCTTGAATGCTTCCTCACACGCCGAGGTCCATTCAAACGCTATCCCCTTTTTCATAAGGTTGAAAAAGGGTAGCGCCCTAGCAGCCGATGCTCTGAGGAACCGCGATAGCGCTGTGAGCCTCCCAGTCAGCCTTTGGTCATCTTTAATGCATCCCGGGCTCTTCATCTGGAGTATCGCTTCACATTTTTCTGGATTGGCCTCTACCCCTCTTTGGGTTATCATGAACCCCAAGAACTTTTCTGCTTCCATGGCGAAGGCACATTTAAGTGGGTTGAGCCTCATGTCGTGTTGTCGGAGAGAGGCGAATACATTTTCCAGATCTCCTACGAGGTCGTTGGGTCGGGTGGTTTTTACTAAGATGTCATCGACGTATACTTCCACCGTTTTCCCTATGAGGTCACTGAATATCTTATTCATCAACCTTTGGTAGGTGGCCCCTGCGTTCTTCAATCCGAACGGCATTACCCTGTAGTAGTAGGTTCCCCCGGGCATTATGAACGATGTCTTCTCCTCGTCTGGCCGGTGCATCGGTATCTTATTGTAGCCAGAATAAGCATCCATGAAGCTCAGATACCGATATCCCGCCGCCGCGTCGACGAGCGCATCAATGTTGGGTAGGGGGTAGCAGTCCTTGAGGCATGCTTTGTTAAGATTGGAGTAATCCACACATATCCTCCATTTTCCATTGTGCTTTCTCACTAGAACTACATTCGACAACCAGGTTGAGTAGTCGAGCTCCCGTATAAATCCCTCTTCGAGGAGGCTGGTCGTCTGCCTGGCCACCTCCTCTGCTCTTTCATGTGACATCTTTCTTCTCCTCTGAACTACCGGTTTGGCCTCCGTCTTGACGGCCAAGTGGTGTGACATGAGTTGGGGGTCTATCCCCGGCATGTCAGCTGGCGTCCAAGCAAACAGGCCGCCGTTAGCCCTGATCATTTCCATTAGAGGTTCCTTTAGGTCGTGTGGGAGGTTTCTGTTCACGAAGGTGAACTTCTCCTCTGTGTCACCGACTCTGAATTTCTTTAAGTTTCCCTCCGGCTCGGGTCTGGGTTTGTCTTCGACTCTAGCGTCTAGGTTGGCAAGGAATACTCCTGATGCTTCCTTGGACTTCTTCCTTAATGAGAGACTGGCATTATCGCAAGCGACTACCGTTTCCAAGTCCCTTTTATGGATCCCACGAATCCATCATCAGCGATAAACTTCATTACCAGCATCTTCGTACTGACCACCGCCCCGAGATCGTTGATGGTCTTTCTCCCTAGGATGATGTTGTAGGCCGTAGAGTCTCGCAGAACCACGAACTCAGCCATTACCGATCTTCGCCCTTGTCCAAGTCCTACAAATATCGGCAGGGAGATTATCCCATCTGGTTTGATGAAGTGGTCGCCTAAGCCTACAACACCGTGCTGGTGGGTCTTTAGGTCGTCATCCCGTAGACCCAAGGCATCGAACCCATTGCGGAACATGATATTCGAGTCGGCCTCGGTGTCTACGAGGATCCGCTTGATGAGGCCGGTTCCCACTCTGGCCGTGATGACCATGGGGGGGCTTTCCGCGACCTCATCAAACCACTGGTCTTCCAGACCGAACGAGATGGGTGGAAACCTCCTAGAGCTTTGCGCGGAGGAGGAAACCGCCAAGACTTTGGTGTCTTTCTTGTGTGCCGACTTCGACCTAGGGGCGGCGTCTCTTGCCGTTACCACGTTCACTATGGTAAGGCCGTGTTCGTTGTCCTCCGTCTCGTGACGTCGCTTCACCGCGCGGGTCTTGTCCTCTCCTTTGCGGTCGCGATTACGTCTCCTTGGTTCCCTAATGAGGTGGGAGAATTCGGCCAGTTTCCCGTTCTGGGTCGCTTGTTCTAACGCGTCCTTCAGGTCGAAGCAATCCTGCATCTTATGTCCGTAGCCCTTGTGATAATCACAATAGAGGCTCTTGCTCCCCCT
Organism: Arachis ipaensis; assembly: GCF_000816755.2. NCBI lineage: Eukaryota > Viridiplantae > Streptophyta > Magnoliopsida > Fabales > Fabaceae > Arachis > Arachis ipaensis. Next base: position 17,027,178 of record NC_029787.2, read on the forward strand.
GGTTTGGTTCTTTAGGGACCGGGGCTTCGACAAAATTTCCTTCTCGGCTATCTGCTGATAAACTTCCATGATAGGGGCGGTGAGGGGGGTGTAATTGGTGAACTTCCCGACCCGAGGGAACGGCCTGGATGTCTTTCCTGGACCACCGTCTCTGGCATGCTCCTTCTGCCTTTCTCCACCCCGTGCTACCGAGGTTTATTGTAGGAAGGCTGCCGTTTATTGGCAGCCACGACTTGACTAACTTCTTCATCGTTGATGTATTCCCTGGCTACGCTTTGGATCTCCTACATCATCCACACCGATTTCGTGGTGAGATGCTTCCTGAAGTCCTCGTTCAGGAGTCCATTCATCAAACATAGGCTAGTGATGCGGGCGGAAATTGGCAAGTTAAGAATGATTATAAAATATGCGTTGCAAGTATAGTTCTCAACCAACCAGAAATCCGCTTATCAATTTAGAAGGGTGTCACAGAAATTAAAATTAAAATACTGGGAGTATGAATCCCAGGTCGTCTCCCAACGAGTTGCAGAAAAGTGTGCTATTTTATTAATCAGATGTTTTCAAAAAGGTTTGAGTTGAATGGCAGAAAATTAAATTAGAGAATTTATATGAATTTAAATAAAAGCCTTGACTGGGAGTTGATTAGCTAGAAGCCCTATTCTTGTTGGAGTACTCTCAAGATTAATTGACAATTGGGGGTTATTATGTTTAGTTGTCCCTTACTAAGTAAGGGAAAGTTAAACTAGTTGGAATGCTGTTTCTATCCACAGGTTCCAATCCGCTCTTGGGAGGATTGGTGTTAATGACCAGAGAGCAATCCAACAATAAACCCAATTACAATCTTTCTCTTGAGCATCCCAACTCAAAGGTTCCTTTCCATCAACTCCCCATCAAGTTAGGGAACTACTCGCTCATTGTAAATTTAAAATTCATAACATAAGAAAGGGAATTAAAAAAAGACATGATAAATAATGATTAAAGGGTTAATCAAAAATAAAAGTAATTCTTGTATTAATAAATGCTAAAATAATCCAATAGTAAAATTAAGTAAATTAAGGAACATGGAAGAGTAAGAGACAAGTAAAGAGAACGAACTAGAATGTCGAAGTCTTGATGAGGCAATAACTCTTCTCAATATCCCAATGCAAAAACAATGAAAATAACAAATCCTAAAAACTATGAATGTGTAGAGAGAAAACCTAGAGGAGAGAAAAACTAGATCTAAAAAAAAACTAAAACTATGCGGAATGAATGTTGTTGTTAGTTTTTGCATGTTCTTTGGCTCTAGTCTGCTTTTCTGGGCCGAAAACTGGGTCAAAATAAGGCCCAAAATCGCCCCCAGCGATTCTGCAGATTATGCAGATCGCGCATGTCACGCGGACGCGTCATTCAGGCGAACGCGTCATTCGGCGTTTCGCTTTACCACGCGGGCGCGTCGTCCACGCCTCCGCGTCACTTGTGCAGTTTCCAATTCGCGCGGTCGCGTCATCCATGTGGCCGCGTCATTGCGATTTCCTCTCTTCCGCGCGGTCGCGTCATCCATGCGGCCGCGTCGCTTCTCGCTGGTCATCTCCTCAATTTCTTGTGTTCCTTCCATTTTTTTGCAAGCTTCCTTTCCAATCTCTAACTCATTCATGCCCTATAAAGCCTGAAACACTTAACACACAGATCACGGCATCGGATGGAATAAAGGAGAAATAAAATACATAATTAAAAGTCTCTAGGAAGTAAGTTTTCAATCATGCAATAACTTTAGGAAGGAATTATAAATGCATGCTTATTTAATGAATAAGTGGGTAAAGAACATGATAAAACCACACAATTAAACACAATATAAACCATAAAATAGTGGTTTATCAGCTAGCTACCGAATCAGTTAGCCCGTCGATCTCTAAGCACTCGTCGTTGAACCGACCTAGATATTTCCTGGTCGGCTCATCGGATCTCTGAGTTACGCCGAGAAAATTGATCGGGTGCTTTGCCTTTGCGGCTAATATCCGAAAACTTGGCCACCGAGCCCTGCGGGAGACTGTTAAACCACCGTATTGCAGGTCCCGCCAGAGTGACCGGGAAAGCGCGGCACCTTACCTCGTCTCCCACTCCCTCCAGGTTCATTCTGGCCTCGAAGGCCGTAAAGTGCTCATGCGGGTCTTGGGTTCCGTCGTACCTCATGTCCGTCGGCTTGTCAAAGTGCTTTGGTAGCCGGACCTCGAAGATGGAACGATGAAACGAGGTTGCGCCCATTATCACGGGTCGTTGTATTCTCCTTGGTCTTCCCTCGCCGTCTTGCCGGTCTTGCCTGGTGGCGCGTCTCCCTCCCTATCGGGTGTATATGATGAGGTCGCGGCGTCTTCTTGGGCGTCCTTCCTCCCGGGAGCTCTTGGGTTCAGATCGTGGGCTAGGCGTTCACCAAGAGCGACTTCTCGGAGGGAAACGAGAGTAGCTCGATTTGGGAGTTTGTTGATGATGTTCCTGGTCTGCTAGCTGGTGCTCCAAGTTCTGCATCTTGTGACACAGTTCCTGCATTATTCTGGCGCTGTTGTTGCCTGTTCCCCCAAAGGGGCGTCTTTCTTGTGATCGTGAAGATGTCTCAGTTCGTCGTGGAGGGGACCTCGTCCGCTCCCGGGAAGAAGCCACGGAGGCCTCCCCTCTGTGCTCGGCCCCGCGGCCTGGTTCTCCAGGACCTAGTACAACGTCCATTCAGGAGTCCCCACAGACGACGCCAATGTTCAGTAGCTCGTGTACCGGACGGGTCGGGGCGATACTTCGATTGGTGAGATGGGGTGTCGCCTGGTTCCGGGCTGTTGGGTTGGAGGTGGAGTAGCCGACGTCCCGGGTTCTTCGTGTGGAGAGGGGGGTATCACCTGCAAAGACACTCTGACACTCTAGTCAGTCAGGTGTGCAGGCGAAAAGTGAGAAGAGTGGTATATTACGTACCTTGGGGGAGGGGTAGGACCCTACCCATATATACCATGTCAGAAGTAGGTCCCACAAGGGCAGACCCACCTTCCTCGAAGCTTCCCAATACAGCTGTAGTAGAGCTGTCAAGGACGCGTGTCCGGGTCGGTGGTTGGGCGCCTCGCACCCGACCATTCGGGTCGGGTGGTCCACGGGTCAGGTCTGCCCGCATGATGTTTGGGCCAGGCCGTAACAACATATAATGCCTATTTAAAAATAACATAATCCCAAAAATAAGGACAATTTACCGTATTAAATAAACATACATTCAAATTTACCACAATACACATTTTGTAAAATGAATACCGAAATACAGTTTTTTCATAAACTATGTAAACCGCGACAGAGTTTGCGGTTTACGAATGCATGTAATCCGCTACAGTAGTGTCGTGGTTTACGCTCAGCAACGCAACATATCCGCGGTAGGGGTGTCGCGGTTTATGTGTATTTTGCACAAGGGTCTAGCGGTTTATATTTTATCAAATTCTCCTATATATATATATATACCCCTCAAGATAGAGAGTGGCATTTGAGGTGAGTCATTTTCACACTTTCACAAGATAATGTTGTTTAATTTAGTATTATTTTGGATGGTAAAATTTTATTACTTATAACTCTATTGTTATGTATAATCAATTTTTTATTTATTTTGTTCTTTTTAATTAATAAGATCAATAATTCATATTATAATAAAATTATAATACAAAATTTAATAAAAAAAATAATAAATCAAAATAT
>NC_029787.2:17031062-17032960 GCF_000816755.2 Arachis ipaensis
TACTCCATGATAGCATTATAAAAGGTGTGTAATGGTCTTATCTGCATACACTTTGGACATAAATGATAAGTTCTTAGAAGAATGCATCCATTGTTTTATAATGTTTCAAAAACTTACTTCCTTAACTTTCTTGAACTTAGCAAAAGCCTTAAGTGCAGCTTCAAACACATTCAATTTATAGAATATAGACTTCTCTCAAATTCTGTGTAATTTACATTATCCAATTTGGCATGCAGTGGCAAAAGAAGGATTTAGTTGTAGCCAAGTAAACTCCATCTCCCTCAGTAAATCTTTAGCTTTTTTTTCTTATATCCAGCCCTTATGTATTTTTTTTATTAGGTTATGTTTGTTTTGGTAGACATAATAGAACATAACATTGAAATAGAACTTGTTCATACCCTGACCCAACGAATAAGGCCCAGGATCCAAATAAAAAGGTCCAACCCAAAGGGTTGGCCTCACCTTTCACCAGATTAGTCGCTACGAAGTCGGAACTAGTAACGACTTGCCCTAAAGAAGTCGGGAACGAGGATTAACTGGCAGATAAGCACTCATTTGAATGAGTAACTGCCCCTAGAATCTCTCTAACCACTTCACTAGCCATATCTTAACTTCCCTAAGATAAAGGGACGGTTAACACCCTAGAAAAGTGGCACTACTCCAACGGTGGTTATTGGCTTACCACTATAAATACACTGACACCCCTCAGGTATCTCTAAGTCCCAATACTCTCTAGACCTGCTCATACCCTTGCTGACTTAGGCATCGGAGTGTCTTTGCAGGTACCACCCCCATTCGTTCATACTCACAAGTCGGACGGAGGCCCCCAAGACGCAGACCCGCTCAAAGGCTTCCTCCCTCAGACGACTGGGCCAACCAGCGCCATCCAGCCCATTCATCTCCAGTTACCTACCATAACATTGGCGCCGTTGCCGGGGACCCGAGAGATCAACCAGTGATGGCGGACAGGTCCCCTGAGGAGGGTCATGTGGAAACAGATTCTGAACAAGAGAATCTGGACACCAGAAATAGTGACGCGGACCTAACCCTCCACCAGGAAACCAACGATCAACACAAAGAAGGAACCTCCGGAGTCAAAACCCCGAAGGTGAATTCCTCAGAAGGCCGTGAGTCAGAGAAGGACGGACAGTCCCATTCAACTGAGCTTATGGGATTAGTCCATATCCACCAAAGTCGTTTGGAACAGCTAGAACAGGAACGGGAGCGACAAAGGGAGATAGAAAAGCACCTAAGAGAGGAGACGGATAGACGAAAAGAGTTAGAGGAAAAACTCTTAAAGCTAGAATCCTCCCTCAAAGGTCGGAACTCCCGTGATAGTAGAGAAGAGTCCCCCCTAGGAGGGGAAGATCCTTTTAGTGAGGACATAATGAGGGCAAAAGTTCCGAGAAACTTTAGAAGCCCCGACATGGACCTCTACGACGGAACCACTGATCCAAAGCATCATCTGAGCAACTTTAAAAGTCGGATGTATCTGGCTGACGCTTCTGATGCTACGCGATGCAAAGCTTTTCCGACAACCTTGTCAAAAGCAGCGATGAAGTGGTTCGACAGCCTCCCCCCGAGGTCGGTTACCAGCTTTGAAGACCTCTCAAGGAAATTCTTGATGAGGTTCTCTATCCAGAAAGACAAAGTTAAACATGCACCAAGCCTCCTGGGAATAAAACAGGAGGTCGGAGAATCCTTACGAGCCTATATGGAAAGGTTCAACAAAGCATGTTTAGAGATTCAAGACCTGCCCACCGAGGCAGTCATAATGGGGTTAGTCAATGGGCTCAGAGAAGGTCCCTTCTCACAGTCCATATCAAAAAGACACCCCGCCTCTTTAAGTGATGTACAGGAAAGAGCTGAAAAGTACATCAATATGGAAGAAAATGCTA
>NC_029787.2:17033161-17041414 GCF_000816755.2 Arachis ipaensis
AGTCCCATGCAACTGAGCTTATGGGATTAGTCCATGTCCATCAAAGTCGTTTAGAACAACTAGAACAGGAATGGGAGCGACAAAGGGAGATAGAAAAACACCTAAGAGAGGAGATGGATCGACGAAAAGAGTTAGAGGAAAAACTCTTAAAGTTAGAATCCTCCCTCAAAGGTCAGAACTCCCACGACGGTAGAGAAGATTCGCCCTTAGGGGAGAAAGATCCTTTTAGTGAGGACATAATGAGGACAAAAGTTCCGAGAAATTTTAGAAGCCCCGATATGGACCTCTACGACGGAACCACTGATCCAAAGCATCATCTGAGCAACTTTAAAAGTCGGATGTATCTGGCTGATGCTTCTGATGCTACGCGATGCAAAGCTTTTCCGACAACCTTGTCAAAAGCAGCGATGAAGTGGTTCGACAGCCTCCCCCCGAGGTCGGTTACCAGTTTTGAAGACCTCTCAAGGAAATTCTTGATGAGGTTCTCTATCCAGAAAGACAAAGTTAAACATGCACCAAGCCTCCTGGGAATAAAACAGGAGGTCGGAGAATCCTTACGAGCCTATATGGAAAGGTTCAACAAAGCATGTTTAGAGATTCAAGACCTGCCCACCGAGACAGTCATAATGGGGTTAGTCAATGGGCTCAGAGAAGGTCCCTTCTCACAGTCCATATCCAAAAGACATCCCATCTCTCTAAGTGATGTACAGGAAAGAGCTGAAAAGTACATCAACATGGAGGAAAATGCTAAGTTAAGAGACCTGAGTTGGCGACCTGGGCACCCTCCCTCAACAAAAGAAAGAGAGAGGGAAACCAAAAAGAAGGAAGAACTCGGTCTCGATAGACTAAGGAAATATCACTCTTATACTCCTCTAAAGGCCTCCATAGTGGATGTATACAGAGAGATTTGTAATACTGAAAGGCTGCCACCCCCTAGACCCATTAAAAATAAAAAAGGGGGAGCCGCAGCGACTACTGTGAGTACCATAAAATATATGGTCACTCCACAAACGACTGCTACGACCTTAAAAATGTGATAGAAAAGCTGGCTAGGGAAGGTCGGCTCGACAGATATCTCATAGAAAGGTCGGATAGCCATGGGAAGAGAAAGCGAGACGATATGGATAGAAGAGACCCACCACCGCAGACTCCGGAGAGACATATCCATATGATCTCAGGAGGGTTCGCGGGAGGGGGACTCACCAAATCCTCTCGCAAAAGACACCTCAAGAGAGTCTACCAGGTCGGAGGAGAGTTATCCGACCTCCCCACCATTTCATTCACAAAGGAAGATGGGCAAGGAATAATCCCTGGACACGATGATCCAGTGGTAATAACTATGATCCTAGCAAATGCTCATCTCCACAGAACCCTAGTAGACCAGGGAAGCTCAGCGGACATCCTTTTTAAACCCGCTTTCGACAAACTAGGGTTGGATGAGAAAGAAGTAAGAGCCTACCCCGACACCTTATATGGACTAGGCGACACGCCAATAAAGCCACTAGGATTTTTGCCCCTCCATACCACTTTTGGAAAAGGGGAAAAATCAAAAACTCTGAGCATAGACTTCATAGTCATCGATGTAGGGTCAGCATATAATGCTTTAATTGGCAGAACTACCCTTAATAGACTCGGAGCGGTGGTATCCACTCCTCACCTTTGTATGAAATTCCTGACTTCAGCGGGGATAGCAACGGTAAGGGGTGATCAGAAATTGGCAAGGAAATGCTACAATGAAAGCCTAAACTTGAGAGGAAAAAGCCGAGAAGTCCACACAGTAGAGCTCGGAGGCGCAAGGGCTAGAGAGGAGCTGCGTCCACAACCGGGAGGAAAAACCGAGGAGATACAGGTCGGCGAAGAGGAGGGAAAAAATACTCACATAGGGGCCAACCTAGGGGAAACCCTAAAACAAGGGTTGACTAAGCTCCTAAGAGATAACTCCGATCTCTTCGCCTGGAAGGCCTCCGACATGCCTAGGATAGACCCCGAGCTCATGTCCCATAAGCTCTCGGTTTACCCGGGGTCACGACCTGTACAACAAAGAAGACGCAAGCTCGGCCCAGAGCGAGCCCTAATAGTAGAGGAGAAAGTACAAGCGCTCCTAGAAGCCGGTTTCATTAGAGAAGTCAAGTACCCAACATGGCTAGCCAATGTAGTGCTAGTCAAAAAACAAAATGGTAAATGGAGAATGTGTGTCGACTACACCGACCTAAATAAGGCATGTCCCAAGGACCCTTATCCACTGCCAAGTATTGACACCCTAGTGGACTCCAGCTCGGGATATCAATACTTGTCGTTCATGGACGCCTACTCGGGGTATAACCAAATCCCGATGTATGAGCCAGACCAGGAAAAAACATCATTCATCACGCCCAGAGCTAATTTTTGCTACGTGGTCATGCCATTTGGATTGAAAAATGCAGGGGCCACATATCAGAGGTTGATGAATAAGGTGTTTGCCTCTCACCTAGGGAGCTTAATGGAAGTATACGTCGACGATATGCTAGTGAAGACCAAGAAAGAAGTCGACCTCTTGCCTGACCTTTCACAAGTCTTCGACACCATAAGGTTGCACGGGATGAGACTAAATCCTGCAAAGTGCGCCTTCGCAGTGGAGGCAGGAAAATTTCTAGGATTCATGCTAACACAAAGAGGGATCGAAGCCAATCCCGACAAGTGTAGAGCTATCTTGGAGATGAAAAGCCCGACTTGTTTGAGAGAGGTCCAACAGCTGAATGGCTGGCTGGCAGCTCTCTCCAGATTTTTGGCAGGATCAGCACTAAGATCTCTTCCACTGTTCTCCCTACTGAGAAAGGGACACCAGTTTGAATGGACTCCTGAATGTGAGGAGGCGTTCCAGGAGTTCAAAAAGTTTTTGAGCCAACCTCCTATTTTGACCCGACCTATAGCCGGAGAAGACCTCGTCCTATACTTATCTGTAGCAGACAAGGCCATCTCATCGGCCCTGATAAGAGAAGACGAGGCCGGTCAGCACCCAGTATACTTCATCAGTAAAGTTCTACAAGGCCTTGAGCTAAGGTACCGCAAACTAGAGAAATTTGCCTACTCCTTAGTAGTAGCCTCACGAAGGCTACGGCCTTACTTTCAAGCTCACACAATAAGAGTCCGCACGAACCAACCCATGAAGCAAATCCTCCAAAAGACGGATGTTGCAGGAAGAATGGTTCAATGGGCAATAGAGCTCTCCAAGTTCGACTTGAAGTATGAAACTCGGATGGCGATTAAAGCCCAGTGCCTCACCGACTTCATTGCAGAATACGCAGGAGATCAAGAGGATAAACCAACTACATGGGAACTCTATGTAGATGGATCCTCCAACAAAACAGGAAGCGGTGCAGGCATAATATTGGTAGATGAAAGGGGAACCCAGATAGAGGTTTCCCTCAAATTCGAATTCCCAGCTTCAAATAACCAGGCAGAGTATGAAGCCTTGATTGCAGGATTGAAGCTGGCAGAAGAAGTCGGTGCTACGAAGGTGATGATATACAGCGACTCTCAAGTGGTGACCTCCCAAATAAGTGGAGAATATCAGGCAAAAGACCCAAACATGAAGAGGTACTTGGAAAAAACTCTGGAACACCTTGGGCGCTTTGCAGAAACCGAGGTCAAACACATAACTCGGGATCTAAATAGCAGGGCAGACGCTCTATCCAAGTTAGCAAGCACCAAGCCAGGAGGGAATAACAGAAGCCTGATCCAAGAAACTCTCCAGGAACCTTCAGTGGTAAAAACAGAAGACAAACAAGAAGTCTTCGAAGTGGTCGGACTAAACCTCGGATGGATGAACCCCTTAGTCGAATTTCTGAAATTCGACATCCTCCCCAAGGAGGAGAAAGAGGCAAAGAAAATCCGAAGGGAAGCCCAACACTATACCTTGGTGAAAAATATTCTCTATAGAAGGGGGATATCAACACCATTGTTAAAGTGCGTACCGACCTCAAGAACCACTGAGGTATTAGAGGAAGTGCATAGTGGGATCTATGGAAACCATCTCGGAGCCAGGTCATTAGCCAGGAAAGTGATCCGAGCTGGATTCTACTGGCCAACCTTGCAGAAAGATGCCACAGAATTTGTGAAAAAGTGCCAACCATGTCAGATGCATGCAAATTTCCACGTAGCTCCCCCAGAGGAGCTCATTAGTATCACTTCTCCATGGCCCTTTGCAAAATGGGGGATGGATTTGTTAGGTCCTTTTCCTCAAGCGCCAGGACAAGTCAGGTACCTAATCGTGGGAATAGATTATTTCACAAAATGGATAGAAGCAGAACCACTGGCCACCATCACTGCACAAAGAAGTCGGAGGTTCCTCTACAAAAATATCATCACAAGGTATGGGATACCCCATTCCATTACTACAGATAATGGAACCCAGTTCACCGACTCTACCTTTAGAAGCCTAGTAGCCAGTATGAAAATCAAACACCATTGTCAAAAACCCTTAGTAGCAATAAGGTACCTCCCCAATTAATAAAAGATCTTTTTCATATATATCTCTTGCAAATTCCCTTTTCGTTTTTTCTTTCGACGAAACGCACTGACTTAAGCTCGACAAAACGTGAAAATCCCATGAACCGACCTAGATGGTCGTCAGGATAAAACGACGAGGTACAAGTCGGTGTAAAGAGGTTATAGAAGTTGATCATGATAAACTCGGAAACATCCAGACGCATAAGTCGGAATGGGAAACCGAGTAAAACAAAAATGAATCACGAAAGTAGCCTAAGTCATAAAAACTCAGTGAAACGAAATTGAGTACTAGGAATAACCAAAGAGAGATAGGAAAAAACCTAAGAAAAGATTAAAAGGCTGTCCTAAAGATCCTTAAAATAAAAAGGTTCAGAAAGGCAGACAAAGCCAAAGAAAAGGTTTTCCCAGAAAAATCAAAGGGAAAATCGCAATCAGAAAAGCATGCACGCATAAGGTAACTTAAACCCTTATCTAAAAAAGGGATACTTATTTCTTAACTTAAACCCTTATTAAAAAAGGGCACTATAAAGTGTTTTGTTTACGGCCTTAAAAGGCCAAAAAATTGTTCAAACACTACCAAAATAAATAAAGAGTTTAAAAAAGAGGGGACCCACAGGCCGGGCCCCCATATAGCCAACAAAATTATTTTTCAGGAAGGAGAGTAGACGGATCACCATCACCAGAGCCAGGAGGAACACCACCAGGACCGGGGAGAGAGGCATCCATAGGAGATGTAGAGGAAGTCGGAGGAACTGTGGAGGAACTCGGGGCGTCTTTAGGGCGAGGAGGAGACTCTATAATCCTTTGCCCCCGAGTCTTCAAATCTGACTCGGAAATAATATCGGGGACAGGGGGATCCACAATGGCACCATCGATGACAACCTTATCAGGATCTAAAGGAGAGAGGTCCAAGTCAGGAGCAATGACTCCGACCTGCTCCTTAAAGATCCTCCAAGCCTCCTCAGCGCCATCAGCAATAGAGTCCTCCAACTCGGCGTATGCCTTCGGAGAATTCAGCAGATCATTTTTCACAGACACAAGATCATTAAACAAACTTTGATAGCTATCCTGTGCTGTCTTCCTCAAACCGACCTCCATGTTGCATTGGGCTTGCAACTTCCTCTCCCTCTCCCGGAGGTTATCTCTCTCCTCCCTCAGCTTGGCGACTTCCTCCTTCAACTTCCCCTCATGCTCCTGATATATGAGAAGCCTTCCTTCCAGCTCCTCGACCCTCGAGGTCATCCCTAAAGAGCTGAGAGGAGCCTTCTCAAAAATATCTAAGAGTTTGCCACAAACCCCCGCCGCCTTGAGGCTCTCCTCGACCAGAGTGGTAAGGTGGCGCCAAACAGAAGCATCATCCATGCTTATACGAGCATGGGGATAGATGTTCTTTCGGACGGATGCAAGAGCATCCGCCTTCACCTCACCAGAAGAACCAGACTCTAAGGTCTTGCGCTTCTTAAAATCTGGCTCAGGAGAAGGTCGAGCAGAGGGGGGCGGCTGAGAGAAAGTTGAAAAAGAAATCACAATGGGCTGAGAGGGAGTCCCAACGTTCCGAGGAGGAGGAGGAGGAGAGATAACCGCCCTGGAGCCACCAGTCCTGGCGCAAGACCTTGCTTTAGCCTCCTGGACCTTTTGGTAAGACTCCTGAGCGTTTGCCTTGGCCATCTCTGAAAGGACAATAACAGATAGATCAGACAAGTCGAAAAAGTCAGTCAGACAAGTCGGAAATCTAACAAACAAATAAAAGCTACCTAGCTGTGCCTGGACAAAGGTCGGAGACCCCTGGAGAAACTTTTTCGTGTCCAAGTATGGGGCCCTCCCCCACACTTCTCGGAGAAACCCCACAATGGCTGCTTCTACCTCATCCAGGTCATCCAGACCATATTTCTCGTAGGGAGAGGCCTCCAGCCAGTATAAAGGAAATCGGGGAGAAGAATTATCATCCAGAAAAAAGGGATGGTGACCCTCTACGGCTTGAACTTTGAAAAAATAATTTTTAAAGTCATGGAAGGAATCGTCAAAAAGGGTAAAAACTCTCCGACCCTGTATGGCTCGGAAAGACACCCATTGTTGTTTATTGTTTAGCCCACTGAAGGGTTTGGTCATATGGAAGAGATAGAAAAAAATCTTCAAAGAAGTCGGGAACTCCAAAGCCTGGCTAATAAATTGATAAATTTTCAAAAAACCCCAAGAGTTGGGGTGAAGCTGGGTAGGGGCAACTCGGCAATGATGCAAAACAGATATCTCAAAGTTCGAAAAAGGAAGAAAAACACCCAAACGGGTGATCATGCACTCATACATAAAGAAAAAATGAGGAGCCGCCTCATTGACCCTCCCAAAGCAAACCCGGTCTTCAGGACCCGGGACTACCAATTCATACTTTGGCTCGTCATCCTCAGAAGTACAAATTTTGTGGTGAGTGCGAAGGTTGGTAATAAACTCAGTATCGACCGAGGGTTCCTCCCCTAGGACCGTGACATCAACCCATTGAGAAAGGATATCTACGGAAGCCATTTCTTTTTCTTAAAAAAGGTAGCAAAAAACCTACAAGAGAAAAAGAAAAGGAAAATAAAAAACACGATCTCTAAAGGAGGAAGTACGGAACTGAAGTCTACAAACCAACCTATCTACAAAATGAAGGCATGCAAATAGAAAAGCATGTTACAAAAGAACAAACCTTTATCCGAAAATGAGGGTTGAAGGAAACGAAAAGCCTTCGAAGATACAAGAACACAGCACGAACAAATGAAGGGGAAAATTTGAAAAATCGCAGAAACGAAACAATGAAAGAAAGGGAAAGTATTTATAAGTACGTTAGGGGCACAATGGTAAAAACGGGGCAGTCATTAATGAAAATGCACCGTTACCAAGACCATCAATCCCTACGCACATCCCTAACGGACATGACGCTTGATTAGATGTAACTGTCAGAACCAAAAGGTCACAAAAAGTCACGTCGGTTTCGGAACATCACGTCGGTCCCCCAACAAGTCGGCTACAACCCCGAGTAGTATACTCGAACCCAAATCTTAAAGAGAAATTGGGCTCGAGTAGGGGCACTGTTCATACCCTGGCCCAACGAATAAGGCCCAGGATCTAAATAAAAAGGCCCAACCCAAAGGGCTGGCCTCACCTTTCACCAGATTAATCGCTACGAAGTCGGAACTAGTAACGACTTGCCCTAAAGAAGTCGGGAACGAGGATTAACTGGCAGATAAGTACTCATTTGAATGAGTAACTGCCCCTAGAATCTCTCTAACCACTTCACTAGCCATATCTTAACTTCCCTAAGATAAAGGGACGGTTAACACCCTAGAAAAGTGGCACTACTCCAACGGTGGTTATTGGCTTACCACTATAAATACACTGACACCTCTCAGGTATCTCTAAGTCCCAATACTCTCTAGACCTGCTCACACCGTTGCTGACTTAGGCATCGGAGTGTCTTTGCAGGTACCACCCCCATTCGTTCATACTCACAAGTCGGACGGAGGCCCCCAAGACGCAGACTCGCTCAAAGACTTCCTCCCTCAGACGACTGGGCCAACCAGCGCCATCCAACCCATTCATCTCCGGTTACCTACCGTAACAGAACTAATAAATAAAAACACTTAAAATTATTTTGTGTGTATTATGTTTGAATACAATATATAAAATACTAAAAAATAAACATAAAAAATTAAAATATTATACAAAATAACTAAAATAGTCATGTAATTTCAAATTTTATGTATAAATTAAAAATTAATTTAATAAAAAAGA
>NC_029787.2:17041426-17042035 GCF_000816755.2 Arachis ipaensis
CGAAATTATAAATAGACAAAATAGATTTACAAAATTATAAATAAAAAAATAAAAATAAAAATACACAAGTTATGAAATTATAAATAACAATATTCATCTTCAAATTTACAATCAAAAGCTAATCCTACGCAAATTCTCTTCTCTCAATGAATGTTATCAGATTTCTTCATGTCACAGCCGTTGATGGTTATAACATAGAAGTGAAGATAACTTACGGATGCACTGTGCTGGATGTGAGAATGTTGATCGCCTTTTTGAGTAAAATACCCGCAGTTAACATGGCGCCATTTGTAGTGAATGAATTATTTTTATATATTTTTTCCTTGCATTTAATCCTATGTATTTTTTTATTAGGTTGCATTTGTTTTAGTGAATCCTGAGCTAGAAACAATAGAATAGAAACACTGAGAATTATTCTGTGTATTGTATTTGGATATAATATATAAGACACTAATATAATATATTGTGTTATTTTTGGATAGACATAGAAAAAACTAAAATAATTATGTAAAATGATTAAAATAGTTATATAATTTCAAATTTTGTACATTAAATATAAACTAATTTAATAGAAAATGAGAGTATGTTGAAAGTACAAGAGTACATAGA
>NC_029787.2:17042180-17080185 GCF_000816755.2 Arachis ipaensis
ATGATTTTTTTAAAAAAATTAAATAATACTAATTGAAATACTAATTTTAGTTAAAAAATTATATACTCTTTTGAGTTCTATTTAAATTAAAGGGTAAAGTATATTTTTTGTTCCTAAAGTTTGTTAAAAGTTTCAAAAATATCCCTAAGTTTTGATTTGTTTCAATTTTGTCTATCAAGTTTTCGATTTGCATCAATTTTATCCTAATTACTAATTTTTTGATAATTAATATTTTTCTTTTCAAATATACCCCTTCCTTATACCTATCATCATCATCATCATTATCATCTTCATCATAAAAGAGAGAAAGAAGGAGAGAAAGAGATTTGTGATGATGATGATGATGATGATGATAGGTATAAGGGAGGGGTATATTTGAAAAGAAAAATATTAATTATCAAAAAATTAATAATTAGGATAAAATTGATGCAAATCAAAAACTTGATGGACAAAATTGAAACAAATCAAAACTTAGGGATATTTTTGAAACTTTTAGCAAACTTCAGGGACAAAAGTATACTCTACCCTAAATTAAAATAATAATACCAATAGATAAATAAAGGTTTAATTACGCCTCTATAGTTTCACTAAATTTTTAATTAGGTTCTTATACTTTTTTTTCTTTCAATTGGTCCCTACACTGCTTTAATTTTGTAATTAAGTTCTTCCTAATGTAAAAAATATTAGAGTTAACTGAATATTTTTTCGCAAATTAAAGGTATTTATAATTAAAAACTTAATTAAATCTTTGACGGCATGTATTTTGGTAAAAATATTATGTTAATTTTAAAATTTTTAACATGAAAAGGACATAATTACAAAATTAAAAGCATTGTAGGGACCAAATTAAAAGGAAAAAAAGTATAGAAACCTAATTAAAAATTCGGTAAAACTAAAGGGACTAACAGAATAATTAAACCTATTCAGTTGGGTTCTATTCCTAACTCACAAGAATGATGCCTATTCAGTCTTCAATGTTTTATGCAAAAAGATTTAAAATGAAAAAAAAAATTTGAAAATTACTTCTATTAAAAGTGATCACGAAAAAAAATTTAAAAATCAAAATTTTGAATCATTTTGTAATGAATTAGGTATATCTCACAATTTCTCTTGTCCTATAAATACCAAGAAAATAAAAATAGAATCCTTCAAGAAATGGCTAGAGCCCTGCTTTGTGAAAGTGATGTACCCAAATTCCTATGGGCTGAAGCTATACAGCTTGTTATATTCTAAATAAAATTATCATCAGAAATTTTTAAAGAGAATCCCCTATGAGCTATGAAAAGAAACTCGTCCAAATATGAAATACTTTCATGTCTTTAGATGTAAATGTTTTGTTTTGAATACAAAAGACAATCTTAAAAAAATTGATCCAAAGTCCTATGAATGTACTTTTATGGGATATTCAACCTCTAGCAAGATTTATAGAGTATATCGTAAAGAATCTAGGACCATTGAAGTGACCATATATGTTACTTTTTGTGATTTAATTTTGTCCCAAGTGTTGTAGAAGATATTGAAGCACAAGTTCAAGATAAAATGGAATCTAAGTAAGTTGTACCTAATTCTAGTAATGCTGATCATTCTGTAGGAGACAATCTAGTTTTATCTCCCACTTCTGTAGAATATCCTGAAAAGGACGACCAATCAAATCAAATTTAATTTGAATCTAATCCAAGTTTTCCAAACCAAGAAAATGAAAATTCTTGAAAAATTATCCACAAGAGTTCATTATTGGAGATCCGTCACAAGGTTTCACCACTAGATCCTTAAATAGAAGGAGGATGCAACAAAATAATCTTGCCTTCATTTCTTAAATCAAACCACAAACTGTGAAAGAAACTCTTGAAGATCCATCTTGGGTCAAAACAATGGAAGAGGAGCCAATTCAATTTGAGAAAAATGAAGTATGGACACTAATACCAAGCTCAAATGAGAAGAAAGTAACAAGAACAAAGTGGATATTTCAAAACTAGTTAGGAGTAGATGGTAGCATAGCAAGGAACAAAGCAAGATTTGTGGCTCAAGGATATTATCAAGAGGAGAAAATTGACTTTGACGAGTCATTTACTCCGGTTGCAAGAATGGAGGCCATAAGATTGTTACTTGCCTATACTACTCACCAATGGTTTAAATAATTCCAAATATATTTTAAATGTGCCTTTTTGAATGGTATCATTGATAGAGAAATATATGTAATTCAACTTCCCGGTTTCGAAAACAAAAATTTTTCAAATCATGTTTTTAAACTTTCAAAAGCTCTTTCTTATTGAAAAATAGTTTTCAAAGAGGTACCACAGATACAACTATCTTCATTAAAGAATCTAATGATCATTTTATCCTAGTTCAAGTCTATGTGGATGATATTGTCTTTAGCTCGGCAAATGAATCCTTGTGTGTTAATTTTAGCAAATTAATTACTAGTGAGTTTGATATGAGTATGATGAGAGAACTCACATTTTTTCTTGGACTCCAAATCAAACAAACTCCTAGTGACACTTTTGTGCACCAAAAAAAAATATGTCAAAGAGTTAGTTAAGAAATTTGATTTGAAAAATGCTAGGCCAATGAGCACATCAATGCATGCAAACTCAAGACTTGAAAAGGATAAAAATGACAAAGATGTGGTTAAAACTAGGTTTAGAGGGATGATCGGTTCACTTTTGTACCTCACCTCATTTAGACCAGATATAGTTCAAAGTGTTGGAGTTTGTTCTAAATTCCAATCACAACCTAAAGAATCCTCTCTTTTAACCGTAAAAAAGAATATTAGATATATTCATGGCGCTTTTGATTTTGGCTTATAGTATCCTAAGTCTGATGAATTTGATATAGTGAATTATTGTGATGCAGATTTTGCCAGTTATCGAGTGGACTAAAGAAGCATATCCAGAATCTGCTATTTTCTTAGACAGTCACTCAATGTGTGATCTAGCAAGAAACAAGCCATTGTAGCTTTTTCTACAACCGAGGCTGAATATATTGTTGCATTTTCACGTTACTCACAATTGTTGTGGCTAAAAACTCAACTTGCTTGCAGATTATAAGTTGCAAGTCAATAGTATTTCCTTAATGTGTGATAATATGAGTGCAATAAATATTTCTAAAAATCTTGTTCTGCACTCCAAAAACAAACACAATGAAGTAAGATTTCACTCTATTAGAGAACACATTCTAAAGAACAACATTTGTAACACCCTAAATTTTAGCACCTCATGATCGCACTAAAAGTCCGAGCGCTACTTACCTCTAAACCTTTTTATTTTATACTATCTTTATTTAATATCGAGTCTTTACGAATACGAACCGAAATTTTAATCAAGAAAATGAAGAGTCTTTACTTTTAACCACTTAGCCAAAGTGAGACATATACATACATAATCACATAGCGTTATATATATAGACATATTTCAAGATTCTCAAATACAAGTCTTACCCCTCTAAAAATTAAAGACAATAAATGATGAGGGGAAAATCCAAGACTAAATACAGAAGATACTGTTACATATGTACATAAATCTCTGATGTTCAGTCGCGGCTCCGCACCAAAGAGTCCTGAACCTGTTGCGGAAAAAGAAATCTGTAAGGGGTGAGAACTTCGTACTCGCAGGTTCTCAGTAGGGACAGTGAATGCCGTGAGAGTAAGGAAATAAGTTGCAAATAATTGCTTTATAATTTTAAATTAGTTACCATTAGAATTCGTCAAAATTTACTTTAAACAAATCCCAGTTACGTCACTCAGTTTTCGAGTTATAGTAATCAGTTCTCGACTATCTTAATCCTTGACATATATAGGAACCAACAAGTACAAACAGACACGCAATACAAGCACATAAACAATTCACACATAAACTAAGTACAAGACGTCTTCTAAACTCGAACTGGCTTTACATGTATTTTGTTTGCAGTGATGCTAAAATTAGCTATATCTATATTGTAACTTAAGCTCAACTGCTTTGCCCATGTTGTAGTATATGTCATGGATGTTTAGGATAATGAGTTGTATAATGAGTTGTGGTTTTGGCATGTTCATCTTTTAATTCATTTGTCAACATGATGTGTCAAATTTGTGTGAACCTTTTTATTTTTTTCCTCTTCTTTCTTTGGGCAGCTTGTCTGATCAATGAACATGATCAAATTGATCTATTTTGAGGGTTTGGGTGAGGCTGATTGGACATTGCTGCAACTTTAGTTAGAGTCTATGTAGTTATTTTGTTGACATCCTAGTTGATAATGAACTTGTCCAAGAAAGTATCCCAAACGACGATGTCAGCTCCCTGATGATATAACCCATGATTTTAAGGTCGTGGGAGAAGAGTCCCAAGGTCTTAATGACCTTTCTTTAGCAGGCTTATCCATACATGATGATATTGAAGGCTTGATGTTTCATTCTTCTAAAGGAAGTAGATATATATTCAATGAGCAGGAAGAATTATCTCAGCAGCACATTAATGGCAATAACTTCTTAAATGACATCTTTGCTGAGAATGCAATCGTGGATGATACTAATTTGAACCCTTTGGAGTTCTTAGCTTCTATGTTCTCTGGTTTTGCTGCAGAAAGCCTTGTGATAGTGACATTGGTTTCAATTTGGACATTGGTTCAGACTTTGATTGAAGCTTTTGGTGGAAAGAGCTAACTTGTTGGGACACCTGATGAACTCAAGTCTGCTCTTTTAGAATTAGTTGTTATTAATGTTATTATTGATCCTTATGCCGGTTCAGAGAGTGGGAGGCTGCAATACAAGAATTGATTTTTAGATTTTATGTATTATACTGAAACTATGCTTTCTATTGTTTTCATTTTTAGATTTCAAATTACATAGCCTTGTGATTTTCTATAATATACTATGATATGATAAAGACACAAACTATATTTCATGAATCTACACAAATATAAAATGTTACATGATCATAATAAATACTTGAATGATGGAAATTGAATTTTATATATACTTTTTACTATTATTTTTGTTTCATTTTATTCATTACTTTTTTTATATGTTGTATTTTGAAAGTCAAAAAAATAAAAAGAAATTATTTTTGGTACAATTTGTTTATAAATAAGCAAAAGAATGATAGTGACAAAATAAAAGGGATTATAGGAATATCTTTTATGTCGTAGAATCATTGAATAAGGATTATAGTAATATCTTTTATTGAATATTTATAGTTTTATCGAATTTTCAATTAGGTTCTTATACTTTTTTTTTTCCAATTAGGTCCCTAAAGGTATACAGGTAATTTCACAATTTACTAACATTTTTTTGACGTTTAACGTTAACAGGGATTAAATTGAAAAAAGAAAAAAGATGTATAGGAACCTAATTAAGAAAAAAATATAAAAATCTAATTAAAAATTTGGTAAAACAACCAAAAAAGTAATTAAACCATAAATAAAATATCTTTCAATATATATTAATAAATAAAATATTTAATATATTTATATAAAAAAATTAGTTCATGACTTTAACAACATACCAATAGACCCCAAACATTCTGCCTAAATTAAATTAATGAGAAAGTACGAGGAGCTAATATAGGGCTGGCAATTCATACCGTATCCGCGAGTACCCAACCCAGTCCAATCTGTTTGGTAGGTAGGGTACGGTCCTAGGGTACGGTCCGGGTATGCCTGCGAGTAGGATAGGATACGGGTTTAGGGTGTACCCTATCCTACCCTACCCGCACCTCATATATAACACATATTTTATTAAAAAATAAGTATATAGTGAAAGTAGTAAGAGTTGAACCCACAACCTCTCTTATGTAATGACTTACAATAAATGAACAATCACTAAACTAATTAGTTAATTTAGTAATTTAGAGCATTAGTTTTTTATTTTTTATGTTATTAATATGTATAAAATTTGAAATGATTGAATTTTATATTTACTTTGAAAAAAGTTGATATTTCTGCGGGTATGGTAGGATAGGGTAGGGTTTAGAACTTTAGGGTGCGGGTAGGGTTAGGGTTGAGAGATTTTTAACCCGTGGGTAGGGTAGGGTAGAGTTTTAATAAAATTTTCAACCCGCGGGTAGAATTAGGGTAGAGTCCAAACCCTACCCTACCATACCCATTGTCAGCCCTAAGCTAATATAATTAGTGTACAATGTGTACAATGAGAATATTTTTTAAATTAATATTAAATGATAATTAAATTAATTAATTATAAAATTATTTTTAATTTTAAATACAAAACAAATAAGGATTCCAAATAGTTACGAACACCTCCAACCGATCTCCCTCACTCTCTCTCTCTCTCTTTCCATTCTCTCTCATCGCCAAACCGATGCACGGTCGCTGCTCAACTTCCACCGCCGCGGCGCCGCGTGACCTGAAACCTTCATCAATGCCGATCAAAACTGCAGCACCCAACCTCCTTCGCCGGCCTGTCTCCGCGCAGTAACTTGCACGGTGTGCGCGTCTGCCGGGCTCCTGCCTCCTTCGTCAGCAAGTTGAAGGTGGATCATTGGACGGCCCCTCACACCTACCGTCGTTGTCTTCTCCTCATTTGTTCAAACTTTTTTTTTCCTTTTTTTTATTTTTCTATTGAGTCCTACTAGGGAGCCAAACAATGTATACAATGGGCTATGAGTTAAAAAATGAATAACCATCCGGGTACTAGGGATAACAAACATCTCATCCCAAAAACTCTTAAGCTGATTTTGGGGTTCTCTAAGGATTGAACTCTTGACCTTTCGGATCTAGAAATCTGATACCATGTCATGAGACCACTCATCCCAAAAACTTCAACTGATGAGAAAAGATAATACTAATGGTTATATCTCTAATACTGAATCGAACATTCTTAAACCTTCATTGTACACATTGTACAAATATTTCATTTGCTCCCTATACTTTCTCTTTTCCATTTTATGGTTACATCAAATCATAAGATTCACATGGCAAATTATACATTTTTCTTTTTTAATAAAAATTAAATTGTTGGATGATCATAGTTGCTTTTTCTATTTATTCATCTCCTTCTTCTTCTATTTTAATGGTATACTGATGGTTATTTTAATTTTTACGTAGATTATTGTTTTGACTGGATTGAGTTTAGTTATATATAATTAAAATATGTTGGATGTTCAATTTATTAGGTAAATGGATGATTATTTTTATTCTTATGTGGATGATTATTTTTACTAAGGGCGAGTGGCGTGTGGCAAGTCAAGTAGTGAAGGTGAAGTGGGATGATTATTGATGAAGGTGGGGGTGGCCGCCGGTTGAAAAAAAGAGGATATTGGAGTGAAATGGTTTAGTAAATTAGAATTTTAGATTATTATTTTTTTTTTGAAATAATTAATTAAATTTTTTTGAAAATTTAAAATTTAAAATTAGGAAATTTGAAATTTGAAATTTGATGTGAAATATATAAATGAAAATTTTTGAATTTAGGATAATCTGTGGAAAAATTTTTATTATTTATCTCTATTAGACTAATTCCTATTATACACATTGTCAAAATTTCTCATTGTCTCCCTAGCAAAATTCTTAGAATTGATGTAAGAGTATAATTCTCTTAGATAGAGAATCTTCTTAAAAAATAAGCGTATGTCAAGAAAAATTCACTAAGTGCTTAACACACGACTCCGTGTTTTATAATGTTAATAGCTGCTTCATTTTATAGTGTTCGGACTTACTTCATCGTTGCTCCGATGTAGGCTCTAGCTAGTACTAAGTAAAATACTGACATTTCGCTTTCGCACTAAAATACACATCTTAATGCGATACTGCTTAACTATCCTCGATACCTTTCTCATTTATAATGGCTTCTTTCACATTCTCAAATCCATGTTTTAGATTTTTTTTAGTTAAGCTCCTAACCACAATATACATGGAACAAGTTATCAATAACAACGATTAGTATACGTTGATACCCTATTCATTCATACATAATATTAATGTAACAACACTTTAGAATTGGCGTATTATTCATGACTGATAGGATTTTAAATCTGTTAAATAGAACAACAAATTGTAAAATAATATATGTCAAGTATGTAATTTCTCACGAGTACATTCATTGTATGTGTTTAAAATTTGTGTTTTATCTTATTATAGTATAAACAAAATATATTCATAATTAAATTATTTATAATATAAACGATATAAATAAAAAGACAAAAAAATAAATTGAGTCCAAATTACCTAAATTAAGGACATCTAACGTGTAATTTTTTATTGTTATATAAAAAAATTTAATCCATGTTTTTATGCCAACAACATACCTTTATATCAATATACCCCAAACATTTTTTCTAAATTAAATTATTCTATACTTTGTAATTATAAAGAGAAATAGATAAACATAACATCATCTTAAATAAAAAAATATTTTTCACTACATTGCTGAAATCGTATATCATTTAAAGTGACAAGCACACGGTATTTTTTAGTAAAAGGCGAAAGAATAGTTCGCTATATACTTAACACATGACTTTGTATTTTATAATGTTAATAGCTGCTTCATTTTATAGTGTTTGGACTTGCTTCCTCGTTGCTCCTTAAACGATGTGCGCTCTGGCTAGTACTAAGTACTAAGCATTGACATTTTACTTTGGCACCAAAATACACGTCCTAATGCCATTCTACTCCACTATCCTCAATACCTTTCCCATTTACAATGGCCTCTTTCACATCTTCAAATCCATGTTTTAGATTTCGTACGATAAATTTTTTCGGAACAAACTTGAATTTGATTTTTTTTAATTAAGCTCCCAACCACAGCATACATAGAACAAGATTAGTATATGTTATTACTTGAATTTAAAATAGCAGTGCCTATTCATTTATACATAATAATAATGTAACACATTAGAATTGGCATATTATTTTTGAGTAATAGGGTTTTGGATCGGTTAAATAGAACAACAAATTGTAAAACAAGATATGTTAAGCATGTAATCTCTCACGTATCGAGTACATTTGTTTTATGTGTTTAAAATTTGTGTTTTATTTTATTTATAGCATAATGAAATATAGGGCAATTTACCATATTAAATAAATAGGCATTCAAATTTACCACAATACACATTTTGTAAAATGGATACCGAAATACATTTTTTTATAAACTATGTAAACCGCGACAGGAGTTCCGCAGTTTACGAATGCACGTAATCCGCTACAGAGGTGTTGCGATTTACGCTCAAAGCAAAGCAACACATAATCCGCGGTAGGGGTGTTGTGGTTTATGTGTGTTTTGCAAACGTGCATAAATCGCTACAGGGGTCTAGCGGTTTATGCTTTAGTGTGGACTTAGTTCATTTTACATGGAGGATGAGTTTCTAGAAGAAACTTTGGTTTGCATTTTTTATGTATGGCGCAACATAGGTTGTTGCTTTGATTTAATTGAAATTAGTCTCTTGAACTCATAGAATTACTAACAAAATTAGAAATGGGAACAATAAGTACAATTAAAACAGAAAGTACAATTTTACTTAACAGTAAGTACAACTAAAACAGGAAAAAAGAACACAAATAAGAAAAGAAAAATGAAAGCTAAGCATGATGACCTAATGACACCTATGCCTCGGCACTTAGGGAGGATCCTCGCTGAGGGCAAGTCCTGCGAGTGTGTCCTGTCTGTCTGCATAACCCACATCGCTTCGGCCGACTAGTATCAGCCTCATTCATGGGTCGCCCTTCTCTGGCACATCTCATGTTAGGATCAGGAACGATTGTAAGACCGGCGTACGGTGGCCACAGACCCTCTGGAATAGGGGGCAAAAGCCCCATCTGTTATACGCTGAATACCTTACTCATGGTATAAACCTCATAGACGTACGTAGCCCAATCTAATCGGGATTGAGCACAGCATGCAATCACATGGCAGCACAAGTAATGGAGAGCTTGAAAGTACCCGCAGTCACAAGTGCGATCTCTGAGGGAAACCCGATACGTCCCAAGCGAAAAGTTACCGGTAGGAATCGTCTCAGCCACGGTATACTCAAACTGATGTCGGTCAAACAGAGTAACCGTGAAGCACCTTGAATCTTTCAAGTTGCACTCTATCGCCTTGACCAGTGCCTGGCAAAACAGTTGTCCTGATCCCAACTGTGCCTCTGCTGTCTACCCTCAGACGACAAAAAGCTCTGCTAACCTCCTATATGTGGATTTCACAAGTACAGTAACCGGCAAATTCCGTGTCCCCTTCAATACAGAGTTGACACACTCCGATATGTTCGTCGTCATGTGGCCGAACCGTCTGCCTCCATCCTGGTGTTGGGTTCACTTATCGTACTTAAGTCGGTTGGCCCAATCACACATGGCCGGATTCTCAGTCCTCATAATATCAAACCAGTAGTCAAACTAGGCCTCAGTCTTAGCATACGCCGCATTCACGAGCATCCGCCTTGCATCCTGACCCTTGAAACTGAGAGCAAAATTAGCTGCGATGTGTCGAATGCAATACGCTCGATATGTATGAGGCGGTTTCCAACCACTGTCTGGTGCCTTTAGTGCAGCTTTAATGTCGTTATGTCTGTCAGAGATCACCAGAATCCCTTCTTGTGGGGTCACATGTTGACGCAAGTGGGATAAGAAAAAGGCCCACGACTCAGCATTCTCCCCCTCAACAAGTACAAACGCAACTAGCAATATATTCGAGTTTCCATCTTGCACAATAGCCAGAAGCAAAGTCCCGCCATACTTTCCATACAGATGCGTACCGTCAATGCTGATTAGTGACTTGCAATGTTTAAAAGCCTCAACACATGGAGGGAATGTCCAGAAAAGTCGATAAAAGTACTATGTAGACTCATCAACCTCATCACCTACACGCACTGGAGAAGTCTTCAACAAAGCTTCGAAACCGTCCATCGTTGCTTGCATCCCAAGGATCCACTGGGGCAACTCGGCATACGACTCTTTCCAATCCCCGTAAATATGTATGACTGTCTTCTGCTTTGCCTTCCATACCTTCCTATAACTAGGCCTGAATCCGTAGGTTGACTCAGTAGCTTCCTGTAACACCTTTATCGTAACCGTTACATCCGCCCTAATCAACGGATATATCCTTGGACAAATCACGTGGTAATCGAGCTGTCGGTGGTCGCTCGAAATCGAAGTGGCCAGGCAAGTGTGGGCTCCATTGTACTTTCTAACCTCCCAGTTACCCTTGCGCTGGCGAAATGCCACGCGGATCATCCACGTGCAGCTGTTTCCAAACTCCTTGCATCTCCCAACATACTTCAGATGATCTGATTCTATAACCCGATACTGAACTCCACGACGAATGCTATAATCCTTAACACTCATCACAGCTTCCTCCTTCGTATGGAAAGATTGGCCAACCTGAAATTCTCCAGGAGCATTGCCCTCGTGTAATCCTTGGCCTCCGAAGGTGTGTGCCTCATCCTGTTGTTGACTCACTGCTTCCAGGTTCAGCGTTGAGAAATGGGGCGGTTGTTGGTAGGACCCAGCACTGGATGGCCCCTGAGGTGCAGGTGGGACCATCGGAGTCTCCTCCTCACTATCCCCCGATATGTGATCGGGCTCATCGTCCGAATCATCTTCCCGCATCGCGTCCTCAACGTGATCTAGCTCACCACTTCCAACAAGACCAGTAATCAAACCAGGTGTTCTAGCTGCCGGTCCTAGAACAAGTGGAGGTGCAGCTAAGAGACAACTGGCTGCAACGATAGGCATCAAAGTAGAAGCACCCCCACCGTCGTCGACTGGGGATTTGGCGCTGAAGCCCCTGAACTGTCAACACGGTCTTCCAACTTGGCAAACAACTCGTGTATTCTCACCTCCGAAAAACTCCGCCGACAATGAAACAAGACCTCCATGTCTTCATCCGACCCTATCAAAAATGTTTCATACTGCATACCACTTGACACGACCGCCCTCAGAATCTTGTAGAACACCTTCTTCACCGACTTAACCCCACACAACCATGCCTTCTGCAATATGTTCCTCTTTAGATCCGACAAAGTATCAATCGAACGGATAAACACGCTCAGCGATTCTTTATCAGTGAACTTAACACCATGCCTGTTATTTTTTTTTTTATTTTACCAGAGCAGTGGACTAGAACCAACAAGCTCTCCTCACTATCCATTTGTGAAAGTGTGAAAATGACTCACCTCAAATGCCCCCTTCTCTATCTTGAGGGGTATATATAAGGGAATTTGACAAAGTATAAACCGATAGACCCCTGTAGCAGTTTATGCACGTTTGCAAAACACACATAAACCGCGATACCCCTACCGCGGATTATGTGTTGCGTTGCTTTGAGCGTAAACGACACCCCTGCAATGAATTACGTGCATTTATAAACTACGGGACCCCTGTCGCGGTTTACATTGTTTATGAAAAAATGCATTTCGGTATCCATTTTACAAAATATGTATTGTGGTAAATTTAGATGCCTGTTTATTTAATATGGTAAATTGCCCAAAAAAAAATCATGATAATATCATTTTAACTAACATAAAATTTAAAAAATAAATATCTAAAAATATAAATATGTTAAAAACTTTTATTTTGTAAAAAATATTATAAGAGCAATTAAAAAAGAAATAAAATAAAATTTAAATTTGCATAAAATAAAAATCTCTTGCAATTCCTCAAACAAAGAAATAAGGTTAGAAACATAGAATCTAAAATCAATCCATACATTGCCATTCTGTTATTATTGAGTAGTCATTCTTCATTCCATTCTACGTTGTATTCAGAATTGAGTTAGGATTTTATGAATTTAATCCAATAGAGAGGCTAATAGGTGTGACCTGTGTCTTTAGTATCTGGAATTTTTAGTATTAGGCAGATTTAGATGTGATTGAAGGCTATGAGCACTCTTCTACCGACGAAAAAACTGCCCACTACCTTATGCACTTCTTCTCCAATAATATTCCAATAGAACTAAAAAAATTTGACAGTAAAACCATTATCATCTGACGTACTCTAAGCAGACACTGAAAATAGCTTTCTTAGTTTTTTGTTGAGAGACTGATTTCGTAAGCCTACGTTTCATGTTAGCTATGTTGGTGGAACTTGTGAGTCTATTTTTTAATGGGCCTACTGTTTTTGGTTGGGCTAATTCCAGGGCTAGAGAGTTTTAGTTTTGTTGACTTTACTTCCAACAAAAAACAAATTGAAGTTGAGGAAATGTTTGAATTTAACAAAACGCTAGAAGGAGGGCTTGAACCTCCGACCTTGTGGTTAACAGCCACACGCTCTAACCAACTGAGCTATTCCAGCAATTGTTTTTAAAATATTCCTGTTTTATAAATAACACTTAAATATGACTAAATATAAGATCCAAAATGTCTAGTCCAGCCTAATTGATATTATATGATACGAATACGATTACCAAGCCACATTTATGTTTTATTTTTGTTGATGTTTTGCTTTTATAAGGGTATCAATTGTCCAAGGATTTTATAATACAAGAGACGACACTTATTAATTTGTGCCAAAAGCTTTATTAGTGAGGTTGGAGGTTTGATTTGAACTTGCTTGTTTTGATATGGGATTAATCCGTTTGAATAATTATAAAAAAAAAATATGAAACAAAAGACTTGTATAAAAAAGACATTTTACTATTTTAGGTTTGAGTATTATTAAGTAATCAATTTTTTAAAATTATTTTAAATTTTAGAATTTAATTTATAAATTTTTAACTTTAAATCTTAAAGTTAGCTAACTAAATTGATTCTCTATATTTTTTTTTGGTCATGTTTGAATTTTGTTTTGAGAAAAAAAAATACAGAGACAAGACCGTATGTTAGTACATTATATTATCTAAACTCTTCCCCAATAAAATACTTTTAATCGTAATGAAAATTTATTATTTGATTAATTTCAAACGAACTAATCAAGATTGTTTGGATGAGTTGGATTTTCGACTCAAATGTAGCTAAATTAACTACGGATTTTTTTTCTGGTTTTTTTTTTCCTTCCTTTGAGGAAAATAGTTTGGTGGCTGATAAATTGTACAATTACGTAGCTAAAACAAGTTTTTGATATTGCTACACATATAAGCATTTGGAATAATTAAGGGTTGGTTGAAAAGTTTTAGAAGTAATTGGTTTTGAGCTTTTTGATTTATAAAAAGTAGTAGTATTAATGTTTGGTATAATTTTTAAAATTAAATTACAGCTTTCTAAGAAGCTATTTAAGAATTTATAGAGAAATTAAAAAAAATGACTTCTCTCATAATACTACTACTTTTTATCACATCTTTATAAAATAAGCACTTTTTTAGAGCTAAAAACTCAAATACAAAATAACTTATTTATAAACTACTTTTAATATAATTATTTATTGTTTAAACTATCTAATCAAATTGAATTAATTAATAATTAGCCTAACAAAAATCATTTACACAAAACGCGTATAAATTGCATATTTTCTTTTTTTTTTTATTATCTCTCTTTCTCTTTCTTTATAAAAAAATTTTAAAATACAGAAATTTTTAGCTGCGAAACAAAATATTTTTGCTACAAAAATAATTTTTTCTTCTACGGCTACAATTTGTTTTGCTTCTTTTTTTTTTGTTGCTTTTCCAATACATTTTTTTGTTTCTGTTCTTTTTCATTTTGTTTCTTTTTTAGAAAAAAAAAGAAGAAGAAAATAATGATGATGTGTCGAAGAAAAAAGAAGAGAAATGATTAAAAAAAAAGGACAATAACAAAGGGTATTGTTTCAAAAGTTATCTGAAACTAGGTTGTTTTTAGGACTGAATGTGAGGTCCATACTCCTTTTGAGCAGCGTCCAACTTCTGTTCGTGTCGAGGTGCCGCAACCTGAGTTCCTCGTGAGGAGGTGGGAGGTAGTACCTATAAGGGACTCCGATACTTAAGTTAACAAGGGTTTTAAGCAGGTTTTTAGTAGATTGGATTCTGAATATACCTGAAGGTGTCGGTGTATTTATAGTAGAATTGATAATCACCTTTTAGAGTAGTTCCACCTTTGATGGTGGATAACCGTTCTCTTTTGTTAGGGAGTTGTTGAGATCCCCCTTCTAGATGAGTGGAAGATATCTTAGGAGTTGGTTACTTATTCGGATAAGTAGGACCAGTCTATAGTCGCTATGTCTAACATATATAAGGTTGGGTGGGTGTGGACCGAGTCTGATTCCTTAATTGGAACTTATTCATTTTGGGTCTCGCTATGTTTTTGGGTTAGGGTATGAATAGTGTCCCTGCTTGAGCATTTTAGGATGATTTCTTGTGTGTTAGTGCATCACGTCGGGCACGTCGCCTTCCTAGGGTTAGGTGGGATACTCGACATGTTTTCGTAAACTCGTAGCGTCAAGTTTTTCTATAGTCATTTACACGTTTCTCTACAGTTACTTTGGTAACCGTGCACGCCATTAATGAGGAGGGAAAAAACTACCCATTTGCCCCCGGTACCTTTATAAATACCCCAAACCTGTTCTCTTTCTTCTTTTTCGCTTCTTCTGAAACATTTTTTGATCATCACTCTCCTTTTTCAAGCTTTTCATCTTCTTCGCTGCAACCGTTCTTGTTTTCAAGATTTCTCTATCTTGAATTTATGCTTTCGTTTTCAATTTCTCAAAGGGTTTGGAACGTACGTCCATTTGTTGTTTTCGAGAATTTTTCCGCTATGTATTCCTTTAAGGTTGGTTCTTTCACTTTTTTTTACTTTATTTTCTATATCTGTGTTCTGGGTGATATGCTTCTGGTACCATCTCTTTTATGTAAGTGATTACAACTTTTTGTTGGTATGCTCTTCATGATTGCTTTGTTGTTTTCCTTTATTTGAATATTTTATTTCTTTGCTGTGCATTTGAGTAGGGGTTTTGCCTTGTGGTGTCCCCAAATGGTGCTGCTTATTCCTTCCAAAAATGGTGTCATTTTCATCTTGTAGTGTTGTTGTTTGATGTTTTGGTTCATAAGAGGTTTTAAGAACTTTTGAAGTTCTTTTGTGACTGTTGGAACCGGTTCGACCTCTTGTAGCTTTATTAGAATGGTTTTATTTGTCTTGCCTGACTTGCCGACTTGTAGTGATGATTTTATTTTATTGTATTTGTAGGTATAACTTTATGTCTCATTAAGTAATACTCAACATGTCGTCAAAAGTCCCGTCCGACCTAGATTGGGTAGATATAACCGTACTTTTTTCTCTCCCTATTATTGATAATAAATATGCTGAGACCTTCGGTAGATAGTATAGGTTGCGTAGAGATCAGAAAGATGAAAATAAATATGAGATCGTAGTAGCTGATCCTGAGGAGAGAATCTATTTTCCCTGACTTGACAAGTTGGGATGCCATTTTATTTACATGTATGAGTGTTTTTTCACCGGGCTAGGGGTGTGCCTTCCTTTTACCGAGTTTGAGTCTGAGATTCTTGGTCTTTGTAAAGTTCTCCTTCTCAACTCCATCCTAATTCTTGGAGCTTTCTTAAAATCTATCAGCTGCTTTGCCGTAAACTTGACTTTTCTCTTTCGTCGAAAGTTTTCTTTTATCTTTTCCAGCTTACCAAATTGTTTTGGCCCAGCCCAACAGCTGAAGGTCTACCAAGCGGATCTACTCCTCATCCGTACAGTGTGACACCATGCACGTGCTCTGCTCTCCTCAATGGATTTTGCTATCTGGCGGAAGCATCTAAAGGGTTGGGTCTTGGCACGAGGAAGGCCCACCCGAGAAGATAGGAATAAAGAAGAGGGACCTACCCCTCTCCCAAGGTACATCACTAACACCTTAATTAGCCACCTTATTGTATAGACTCTTACTTTGGCATCGGAGTGTCCTTGAAGGTGGCCCCACCTACCGACCATCCGACACCTTAGACGCTCGATTCCTCATCTCGGCTCATGCATTCAGGTCCTGATCCTCACTTCCAACGATCTCTCCTCAACCGACTTGATGAACTCACAAACATTGGCGCCATCTATGACAACCTAACACGAGCTTATTATGGAGGCTTTCTTTCACCCAGAGGACGAGCTAGGAGAAGGTGGGTACAACGAATGCCAAGGGGGTCGCCTCATGGGTAGGGTGAGGATGGAAACTTCTCGGAGGCACCGACAAACCCCCTCTGGCCAAGACAACTCCCATGACCGGTCCCGAGAAAAGCGTCCGTTCGGGGGTACTGATAGCAACAACTCTCCGATCATGCAAGAGCTCAGACACAAGGTCCAGAACCTCAAGAGGGAGTTGGCAGCATGAGACCGCCACCACCATGAGCACAACCAAAACTCCCGCTTGCGCGCAGAGGCTCATCCAAGCCATTCTCGCATCCGGTCTCCGTTGAAGAGATTGAAAGACTGACGGCACAATGAGGAAAAGGATAATGGGTACGACCAAACTGACGGTCACACCCTCCTCCAATCCGAAGATAAGTCAAAGGTTCGGGATCGCAGGAAAGAGAGGAAAAGGAAATGCCGAGATCCCGTCATGATCAGCGCTACTCCTTTTCACTCCTTGATAAACCACTATTTTATGGTTTATCTTGTGCTCAATTGAGTGGATTTTATCAACTCTTTACCCACTTATTCATACTATTTGCATGTTTTATATTTTCCTTCCTGATTATGTGCTTTGATTGAAAATATGCTTCTTTGGCCTTAAGTTCTCTATGTTTAATCCTCTCTCATTACCATTAGATGCCTTGATATGTGTGTTAAGTGATTTTAGAGATTACAGGGCAGGAATGGCTTAGAGGATGGAAAGAAAGCATGCAAAAGTGGAAGGAATACAAGAAATTGAAGGAACTGCAAAGCTGTCCAGCCTGACCTCTCTGCACTCAAACGGCTATAACTTTAGCTACATAGATCCAAATGATGCGGTTCTAGTTACGTTGGAAAGCTAACGTCCGGGGCTTCGATTTGA
This sequence comes from Arachis ipaensis, assembly GCF_000816755.2. Classification (NCBI taxonomy): domain Eukaryota; kingdom Viridiplantae; phylum Streptophyta; class Magnoliopsida; order Fabales; family Fabaceae; genus Arachis; species Arachis ipaensis. Next base: position 17,059,992 of record NC_029787.2, read on the forward strand.
TATATAATATGCCATAGTTTTCCTGATGCTAGGTGACGCGACCGCGTGATCCATGCGGACGCGTTGCAGTGACGAAAAACCAGCGTGGCAGATTTCTTCTCCAGCGATTTCTAGGCTGTTTCTGACCCAGTTCCCGGCCCAGAAAACAAGATTAGAGGCTATAAAGTAGGGAAATGCATCCATTCATAATCAAGCTTTCACATTCACAATTTTAGGAGTAGATGTAGTTTTTAGAGAGAGAGGTTATCTCCTCTCTCTTAGGATTAGGATTTAGGGTTTCTCTTAGTTTTAGGAGTGACTCTCAATTCTAGGTTCAATGTTCCTTTTATTTATTTTTCTAATTTAATTTATGAACTCTTCCATGTTACATTTGATATCTTTATTAGTGCTAATTGAGGTAATTCAGATTTATGATTGTTCTCTCTTTTATTTATTATATAAATAATTTGAATTTTTTCCTTTTGGCTTTGGTTGAGTCATTGGAGACACTTGAGTTATCAAACTCATTGTTGACTGAAAATTGGAATTCTTCAAGAATTAATTCGAGTTCCAATAACTCTAGCCTTTCCCAAGGAAAGACTAGGACCTGAGGAATAAAAATTAATTCATCCACTTAACTTACCTTCATAGTTAGAGGTTAACAAAGTGGGAGAAAAATCCAATTCTCATTACAATTGATAAGGATAACTAGGATAGGACTTCCAGTTCTTCATACCTTTCCAAGAGATTTTATTATTGTTAATTTATTTTACTTGTTATTTAAAAATACCTGTGCCCATTGCCCAAACTCCAAAACCCCAATTTACAAACTCATAACCAATAATAAAGAACATACCTCCCTGCAATTTCTTGAGAAGACGACCCGAGGTTTAAATACTCGGTTATCAATTTCAAAGGGGTTTGTTACTTGTGACAACCAAAAACGTTTGTATGAAGGGATTTCTGTTGGTTTAGAGACTATATCTACAACACGATTGTTTTTTTTATAAAATTCTTTACTGGCAAAAATCCTAACGTCAAAATGGCGCCGCTGCCGGGGAATTGCAAACGTGTGCCTTATTATTGGTTATTATAAATATTTGCTTTCTGCTTGTTTATTTGCTTTTATTTTTGTTTTTATTTTTGCTTTTTCGTAAATTAAGGGGTTATTGGTTTTTATTTAGTTATTAAAAATTTTTCAAAAATTTGTTTTTGGTATTCATCTTGATCTTCAAGTTGTTCTTCGTGTTCATCTTGACCTTCAAGTTGTTCTTAGTTATTTTCTTCGTTTTGATCTAAAAATTTTAGGTTTAGTGTCATTTTATTGTTTTTCTCTTTCCTCATTAAATTCAAAGATTCAAAATTTAAAATTCAAATTTCAAAATTTTAAATTTCAATTTTCAAAATTCAAATTTAAAAAAAATAATAATTAAAATTCAAATCTTTTTCAAAAATCATATCTTTTTCAAAATCTTATCTTATCTTATTTCAAAAATCAAATTTCAAAATTCAAAATTTTAAATTCAAAATTTAAATAACCTTTTAATTTAAAATTTATTTTTATTTTCGTTTTTAATTTTATTTGCTACTATGAACTCTCACCCCTTTGGCTATGAGTCTGGTTACAATTATATTGCAGGAAGAGGAAATTATAATGAGAACAGGCATCAAGGTTGGAACAATCAAAGATGGGAGGAGCCACAAGGATTTGATCAACCCTCATGGCAACAACCACCTCCAATGAACTATCAACAACCACCACCATATGCCTATAAACCCTCTCCTCAACATACCTTTGAACCACCACACTCACAAGCCAACTACAACCATTCACCTCCATATGATCCTAACCCGTATCCACCATACCAACCACCTTATGAACCAAATGAACCATACACAGAACCACTACCTTTCCAACACAACTACTCTCATGAACCACCACCTTAATATTCACCATCTCCATGTCATTATTAAGATGAACCACCTTCCTATTATGAATCCTCTCTCCCAACCAATGAATCCTCATATCCACCCCAACCTCCAATGGATGACAGACTTCGTGTTATTCTTCAAAGGCAAGAAAGGATGAATAAGAGTGTGCTAAATTTCGCGACCGCCTTAGGCGAGTTCGTAAGTATAATAGCTTCCCAATATCTGAGCACTCAAAAAACTCCCATGGCTACATGTGGTGAATCAAAAGAAGAGCAAAGCATGAAGGAGACACTAGACACTTCGGTGGACAATGAGGAACATGGCTTTGTATTGGAACAAGTGGAGGAAGCCATAATAGTTGCAGAGGAAGAAGTGGTTAAAGACTTAGGAGATGCTGAACCTCCATGGGAAAGTCAGGTTATAAAACCTCATTCCAAGGTGATTGAAATTGATGCTGAGGAGGGTGTACAACCTCCAATGCATATCATGACTAAGGACTTGAAAGAGGTCGATCAAGAGATGGAGATTAAAGAAGAAGAAGCACAGCCTCCCATGCCCTTGGTGAGCAATGAAGAAAAGATTGAATTGGAAGAAAGCTACCAAGAGGAAGAGGTTGAAATTGAAGAAGCTTGCAAATAGGTGGAAGTTGTCAAAGAGCACAAGGGAGTGGAGCTTGGAATCACCTTGCCAAAGTTATTGGAGACCCCTCCCCCTAAGTTTCCATCATCCTTCACAACATTCAAGTGGGTAAAATTCATATCCCTTAGCTTTCTAATCCCACTTGAATATGGGCTACTGGAGACGGATGGTCAACTTAGAGCTCTTTGTGGCATTAAGAGTAAGAGGAAGATGGTCAGTGGTAAGAATTGTCCTGCAAGGTTCATTATGGTTGGAAGCTTTCAGTTTAAACGCAAAGGTTGGTGTAAAGCTCAATTGAATGGGTCTAGGAAGTTGTTTGGACGCTTCAGTGAGAATTATAAAGTTGAACCACTCGGATGGAATCATGATGATCAACAAGAAGATGGGTGCAAAAGCAAGATTTGGGACCCCGGAATTCATTCTGGCAATCAACACTCTTGGGGCTCTGTCACTTGCTTTAACTTACTTGAAGGCTTTCTGCGCCTAGTTTGGGACCCCGGATGCCATTGGAATCACAAACATTGGTGGAGATTCTTGGATGAATACAAGCATAAGCCACCATAACAGGGAGCTCACCAAATGTCCAACTTAAGGACTCTAACTAAAAGTACTAGGTGGGAGACAACCCACCACGGTATGATCGTTCATTTTTCAATTTTAATTTTAATTTTATTTCGTTTTGTTTGTTTTTGAGTTTTATTTTATTTTATTTCATTGAACCTGGAATTGTTCATAGCATTCATATTAACAATGCATCCTGCATTTTTTCAGATTAAAAAAAAAAACACGCACGCGACGCGGCAGCGTCGCTGACGCGTCCGCGTCACCAGTGCGTTGGGAAAAAGAAAAGTGAACAGAGAGTCACGTGACAGCGTGGCTGGAGGTGCGCATTTAGCATAATTTGACCCCACGCGACCGCGTCGCTGACGCGTCCGCGTCAGGTGGGAACATTGGCCTCCCACGCAACCGTGTCACCCACGCGGCCGCGTGACCTGAAAATCGACGTCAAAAGGGTGCATGGCCGAAAGATGAGCTGAAGTAATGCTGGACTGGCGCTAGACGCACAGACCTTACCACCCGAACGCGTGCCCCACGCGTCTACGTCATATCCCAATATTGGTCCACCACGCGATCGCGTCCCCCACGCGACCTCGTCACCCAAACATTTGGCAATATGAGCTTCAAACAGAAAGTTACGCGACCGCGCGGCTGCCCTCGCGCTAATGGCACAGATCGATCCACGCGACCGCGTGGATGACGCGTCCGCGTCATTTCATAGAAGCACTATCTGCGCGACCGCGTCACTCACGCGTCCGCGTCGCCTGCGTCGCACAACTTATCCAAATCAGCGCCAATTATCTTGTCTATTCTTTTCTAATCCTAATCTCTTCTATCTTTTCTTTCTTCTTCTTTCTTTCTTACTTTATTTCTTTCCCTTCTCATTCTTCTTATCTTTTATTTTATTTATTTGCATACTTTCATTCATTGCATTTTAATTTTGTATATTTTTATTTTCTAAATTTATTATTTTACCATTGGTGTTCAAATGTTCTTATTTAACTGTTGCATATTCTCTTGAATTATTTTGGGTGCTTAGTAACTTGTTTTATTCTAGTTAGATAATCTTATTTAAATCAATGCCAATCTTTTATACCTATATCAATTTTGCATTGACATGAATTTACATTACCTCTCCTTACCCACACTCTCCCTCATTGTTGCAAAAATTTTGTACCACTGGTATGCCATTGCTTCTATTATTTTCTCACGTACATGTTGAAGCTTCCATGTAAATGAGACCCTTATCAATTGGCATTAACCCACCCATACTTCATTTATTTTCTTATCTTTATTTCTGGGTTACTTTTCTTCCCTTTTTCTTTCAGGATGGCCACCCGAAAGGGAACCGGAAGACGTTTACATGGGGAGACAAACAAGTCCATCTGCAAAATCTTCAGAGAAAAGCATTAGTTGGAACAACCCATCCACTTACACATCTTAGCATGCACCGAGGACGGTGCAATCTTTAAGTGTGGGGAGGTCGATACCGATCTCCATGGGTTAGTTACTCTTCCATCTCAACACCAATGGTTTATTTTCCTTGTTAGTTGTTGCATTTGTATATTTGTTTGATTTTTTGCATATTTTACCACTTGGTTGAAGTAATATTTTCTTTTTCAAGAAACATTTTAGAGCATTTCACTAATTTGAATAAAATTTAATGTTACACTTGTTTGAAGAAATATTATATTGAAACATGGTTTAGAGCTCGAACACACAAAACCAGTGAGATTTTGAGCTTATTTGATTGGTTGCATTTTATCAACCAATATTTTATTTTTGGTGTATATTTTTCTCTCTAAAATTGTGATCTTTGTCTTGATTAATTCTATATTTCCATTATTTGATGTATGCATACACTTACATAATTAAGGCCTTTGTTTCACTGAGCTTACATACCCATATGGCCTTACCCTTTCATTATTCTTTGCAAGCCAATGCTAAGCCTATTATACCCCTTTGTTCTTTACTTTAGCACATCATTAACTCTAAGCGGAAAACAATAATGTCCTTAATTTGAATCATTGGTTAGCTTAGACTAGTGAGAGTGCTCATGAATTAAGTATGGGGAAAGTTGAATTTGAAAATATTTGGTTTGAGAATTGAGTATGTTATATATCTTTATGAAAATGTGAAAGAAATGTTTAGGACATGTTCATGCATTCAATAATTTAATCATATGCATTGAAAAAAAAATAATAGAAAAAAATAATATAAAAAAAAGAAAAAAAAGTGAGAAAAAGAAAAGAAAAAGAGCAAATAAGAAAAAGGGGACAAAATGCCCTAAAGTAAGTGGTGAAAGCAATGCATATGTACTGTACTTGAAATTAGAATGCATGAATATGTGGAAAACATGGTTAATGGACAGTTAGGTTTTGTACTTTGATTACATGGATTGTCTTAAGTTAGGTGGAAAAAGTTTAAGTTAATTAAGGATTCAGATTTTAGTCCACTTGACCAAATACAATCCTACCTTGACCCTAACCCCATTACAACCCCTAAAAGACCTCTTGATTTGTGTATTTGTGCAATAAATTTTTGTTGATTATTAGATGAAAAGCAAGCCTTAGAAAGCAAGGTTAGTAGAGAATTGAGAGAATCGAACCTTAAACACATGAGTGATTAGAGTGTATACACTACCAGTGAGGGTTTGATGCTCAATTCCTTGTTCCCTGCTTTCATGAGCTATTTTCTTCTTGCAATTCTATTTGTACTTCATTTTTATGATTTGAATTAGTGAAATCCAGTTCATATTTATTTTTGGAGAATTTATTTACTTTTAAACCAAGTAGATAGAAACATTTTGCATATAGTTGTATTCATATAGATAGGTTGTATTTCATACATTCTACCATTCCTCTTCATTCTTTATAGTTTCTTTTGAGCTTAGCATGAGGACATGCTAATGTTTAAGTGTGGGGAGGTTGATAAACCACTATTTTATGGTTTATCTTGTTCTCAATTGAGTGGATTTTATCAACTCTTTACCCACTTATTCATACTATTTGTATGTTTTACATTTTTCTTCCTGATTATGTGCTTTGATTGAAAACATGCTTCTTTGGCCTTAAGTTCTCTATGTTTAATCCTCTCTCATTACCATTAGATACCTTGATATGTGTGTTAAGTGATTTCAGAGATTACAGGGCAGGAATGGCTTAGAGGATGGAAAGGAAGCATGCAAAAGTGGAAGGAATACAAGAAGTTGAAGGAACTGTAAAGCTGTCCAGCCTGACCTCTCTGCACTCAAACGGCTATAACTTTAGCTACAGAGGTCCAAATGACGCGGTTCCAGTTACGTTGGAAAGCTAACGTCCGGGGCTTCAATTTGATATATAATATGCCATAGTTTCTCTGACGCTAGGCGAGGCGATCACGTGCTCTATGCGGACACGTCGCAGTGACAAAAAACCAGCGTGGCAGATTTCTTCTCCAGCGATTTCTAGGCTGTTTCTGACCCAGTTCTTGGCCTAGAAAACACAGATTAGAGGCTATAAAGTAGGGGAATGCATCCATTCATAATCAAGCTTTCACATTCACAATTTTAGGAGTAGATGTAGTTTTTAGAGAGAGAGGTTCTCTCCGCTCTCTTAGGATTAGGATTTAGGATTTCTCTTAGTTTTAGGAGTGACTCTCAATCCCAGGTTCAATGTTCCTTTTATTTATTTTTCTAATTTAATTTATGAACTCTTCCATGTTACATTTGATATCTTTATTAGTGCTAATTGAGGTAATTCAGATTTATGATTGTTCTCTCTTTTATTTATTATATAAATAATTTGAATTTTTTCCTTTTTGGCTTTGGTTGAGTCGTTGGAGACACTTGAGTTATCAAACTCATTGTTGACTAAAAATTGGAATTCTTCAAGAATTAATTCGAGTTTCAATAACTCTAGCCTTTCCCAAGGAAAGACTAGGACCTGAGGAATAAAAATTAATTCATCCACTTAACTTACCTTCATAGTTAGAGGTTAACAAAGTGGGAGAAAAATCCAATTCTCATTACAATTGATAAGGATAACCAGGATAGGACTTCCAGTTCTTCATACCTTGCCAAGAAATTTTATTATTATTAATTTATTTTACTTGTTATTTAAAAATACATGTGCCCATTGCCCAAACTCCAAAACCTCAATTTATAAACTCATAACCAATAATAAAGAACATACCTCCCTACAATTTTTTGAGAAGACGACCCGAGGTTTAAATACTCGGTTATCAATTTCAAAGGGGTTTGTTACTTGTGACAACCAAAAACGTTTGTACGAAGGGATTTCTGTTGGTTTAGAGACTATATCTACAACGCGACTGTTTTTTTTATAAAATTCTTTACTGGCAAAAATCCTAACGTCACTCCTCCATCCTCGAAGTCTAACTGCCTAAGAATTTTGATAAGCCGATGGACATGAGGTACGATGGCACCAAAGACCCGCAAGAGCACATCACAGCCTTCGAGCCAAAATGAATATGGAAGGCGTGGGAGACGCGATCAAGTTCCGTGCTTTCCCTGTAACTCTAGCAGGGCGGCAATCCACTGGTTCAACTCCCTCCCACAAGGGTCTATAACCGTCTTCACAGACATCTCTCAGAAATTTCTGGCCCAATTCACCACTCGAATCGCTAAGGCAAAACACCCAATCAACCTCTTAGGGGTAACACAATAGATAGGTGAGCACACTAGAAGGTATCTAGACCATTTCAATGACAAATTGTTGGAGATTGATGGCCTCACAAACTCCTTGGTCAGTTTGTGCCTCACGAACGGCCTAGTAAATAAGGACTTCCGAAAACACTTGACTACCAAGCCTGTTTGGACAATGCAAGAGATATAGTGCATGGCAAGAGAGTATATAAATGATGAGGAGGTCAGCCAGGTGGTAGCCACTAACAAACGGCAGCTAGTCCCCCGCCCACTCGCCAGGATGTCAACCCGGAGAAGCCGAGGGACGCCCCGAGAGAAATGGCGTCGGGGATATAGCTCAAGCCTTTTTCCTAGATAGGGAAGTTCACAATTACACCCCATTGACTGCCCTGATAGTGGAAGTGTTCCAGCAAATCACGGATAGGGGCATTTTGCCTAAACCAAGGCAGTTGAAGGACTGGACGAGAGGCAATAAGAACCTCTATTGCGACTACCACAAGAGATTCAGATATAAGATGTAGGATTGCTTTGATTTGAAGGATGCCCTAGAACAAGCTATCCGGGAAGGAAAACTATGTGAGTTTTTGCGGTTCATCCGAGAGCTGAGAAGAAAGGAAAGGGAACATTCCAAGCAAGATCGTGCTCGGGTGGTCAAGCCAGCCACCCCACCCAATCGTCATATTGTCAACCCGGAGAAACTGAGGGACTCCCCGAGAGAAATGACATCCGGAAGATCGTTCAAGCCTTTTTCTTGGATAGGAAATTCACAAATTACACCCCTTAACTGCCCCGATAGTAGAAGTATTCCAACAAATCGCAAATAGGGCATTTTGCCTAAACTAAGGCAGTTGAAGGACCACACAGGAGGAAACAAGAACTTCTATTGTGACTACCATAAGGTATTTAGAGATAAGACGTAGGATTGCTTCGACATGAAAGATGCATGGAACAAGCTATTCAGGAAGGAAAACTGAGTGAATTTTCGCAGTTCATTCGGGAACCAAGGAGGAAGGAAAGGGAACGTTCTGAAGAAGTCATGCCCAGGTGGTTAAGCCGAAGCAAGACCCCCAGAGAACCTGGAATCAACCCCTATAGTGGTAGTGAATGTAGTATTTGGCAGGGATGCCCCACCAAAGTCAAAGTCTGTAGCAAGGAAAGATGCTAAGATACTGGCCGTGGCATCTGGGGAGAGGGTTCCTCCCAGAGAGCTCCCTAAAATATCATTTGGCCCGGGAGATCAGTGGTGTGACGACCTCCCAGAAGATTTGCCCATGGTTATCACGGCGAGAATCGGGACAAGCTTAGTCAAGCGGATTTTAGTCGACATAGTGGCAGACTCAAACATCATGTTTCAAAACGTGTTCGACGCCCTGGGACTGAAGGAAAGTGACCTCAAGGACCACCTTCATGGGTGACAACTACATCAAGCCCAATGGCTCCATCATTCTGCCGATCTTTGTGGGTTTCGGAGCAAGTAAAAAATCTGCATTGGCTGAGTTCGTAGTCTTGAGAGACTCTACGATCTACAACGTCATCCTTCGGAGAAGAATAATCAACGACCTACTTGCAGTCATTTGTATGACAATAAAGTTTGTAACAAATGATGGGTCTGTAGGGATGATTCGAGGAGACCTGGAGATGGTTGTCGCTTACGAGAACGCTAGCTTGTCTTTATGAAAGAGGTCCAAGAAAGCAGCCGGTGTGTTCTTGGCAGACATGGATGCTAGGATTGATGAGCAGCCAAGGCCCGATCCCCAAGGCGACCTGGAAAAGTTTCGGGTAGGGGAGACAGAAGACAAGTTCACATTCGGGAATCATAACCTACCCTACGAAGTAAAATGACCTCTGATCGAAGCCATCTGAGCTAACAGAGACATTTTTGCTTGGACTCCAGTCGACATGCCTGGGGTAAACCCAGATTTCATGTCCCACCAGCTGGCTATGAGACCGGAGGTGCAGCCTATCGTGCAGAGGAGGAGGAAAATGTCGTCGAAAAGGGCAAACAAAATAGCCAAGCAAACGACTAGTTTATTGGAATCCGGTTACATCATGGAACTAGACTACTCTACTTGGATCTCAAATGTGGTTCTCGTGAAAAATGCAAACATAAAATGGAGAATATGCGTGGACTAGTCGGACCTTAATAAGGCCTGTCCAAAGGATTCATTTCCTCTCCTCAACATAGATGCCCTAGTGGACACATCGGCAGAATACAAGTTTTTTAGCTTTATGGACGCTTACTCAAGATATAATTAGATCCTGATGCACCAACCTGATAAGGAGAAGATGGAGTTCATAACGCCAGGGGGAACGTATTGTTACAAGGTCATGCTGTTCGGCCTGGAAAATGCGGGAAAAACCTACCAAAGGCTGATGAATAAAGTCTTCAAGGACCACATAGGTAGGTCGGTAGAAGTCTACGTTGACGACATGCTAATTAAAATGGTCGAGCCGGACAGTCTGGTAGCCGACTTGTAGGTCATCTTCAACTCCATTTGAAAACATAATTTGAGGTTGAATCCTTTGAAATGCTATTTTGCCATGAAAGCAGGGAAGTTCTTGGGATTCATGATCATCCAGGGGGTAGAAGCTAACCCGGACAAATACGAAGTCATCCTTCACATGACAAGTCCCTTGTGTGTAAAAGATGTGCAAAGACTCGCAGGGAAGTTGATAGCCTTATCCCGTTTCTTCGGCGCGTCGGCCGCTAAAGCATTGCCATTCTTCAACTTGATAAAAAAAGAAATGGCCTTTGAATGGGGCCCATCTTGCGATGAGGCCTTTAACTATTTTCAGAGAATCTTTTCAGAGCCACCAGTTTTCAGAAAGTCAAAAGAAGGGGAGCCCTTATACCTATATCTAGCAGTAATAGAAGAAGCTTTGGCTGCTGCGTTAGTACGAGAAGAAGGAAAACAGTAGCAACCCGTGTACTTCGTAAGAAAAGTGCTCCAAGGGGTGGAATTGAGGTACACGAGGCTGGAAAAGGTGGCTTTCGCTTTATTGGTATCCTCTTAGAGGCTAAGGCATAATTTCTAGGACCACTCGATCACGGTGAGAACCGACTAGGCGATAGAGTTGTCTCGGTACAACATTCAGTATGAGCCCCATCATGCTATCAAAGCCCAAACAATGGTCAAATTTTTGGTAGAAGTGGTCGGTAAAACACCCGAGGCCCCGGATTCACGGTGGAAGCTTCATGTTGACAGAGAATCCAACCAAGCATTTGGGGGGTTGGGATAATATTAGAAAACTCAGAAAGAGTGACTTACGAGCAATCCATTAAATTAAGGGCTTAATGCTAGCAAAATAGGTCAGAGTGGCAAGACTTGAAATCAACAGCGACTCCCAGATGGTAACAACCTAGGTGAACGGGCGTATCAAGTTCAAAATCCATTGCTGCAAAGTACTTGGAAAAAACTAGGCAATTGTGTGGGTATTTTGCAGAAGTGATTGTTCAACATGTCCCTAGGAAGAAAAACACCTGAGTCCGACCTCTTGTTGAAGTTGGCTAGCACCAAGCCCGGAGCAAAAAACCGATCTCTCATTTAGGACTTAGTGAATGAGCCATCAGTAATCCTGGGCTTAACACAGGGTTACCAGGAACCACCTTCCTGGATCGGCCCGATCCAGCGATTCCTGGTAGGAATTGAATTATCGGGGAATGCAAAAGAAGCAAAGCTCGTGAAAAGGGAAGCCGCCAAATACATAGTGGTTCAGGGGCAACTATACAAGAGAGGGCTCAATCAACCTTTACTGAAATGTTTGCAACTCGATCAGACAGAGTACGTTATGAAAGAGGTACATGAGGGATGTTGTAGGCACCACATTGAAGGGTAGTTCTTAGCCCGAAAGCACATTAGGGATGGTTATTATTAGCCCAAAAAGAGTGTTGGGATATGCTCTTAGCTCTTTCTCTTCTATCTTGAGCTCGTCGAAGGAAGGTTTGAAGAATATATCGGCCGAGCTTTCTTGATCTACCAGAGTTCTGTGGAGGTTTACATTAGCGAGTATCATTGTAATCACAACGGGATCATCATAGCCGGGGGTCACTCCTTGAGCATCCTCTTTAGGGAATAAGATTGTGGATAAGTCGGGAACTTCGAATTCTTCTCCGACTTGATAAACTTCTTTCAAATATCTTTTATGAGAAGACTTAGTTACCCCGCCTCTTGCAAAACCTCCAGCTATCATGTGAATATGTCTATTAGGGGTTTGTAGTGGCGGATCTCGTCGACCACTATCTTCATCGTAGCTCTTCCTTTTTCTCGGATTGTCCGACCTTTCTGCAAGGTATCTTTCTAACTGATCTTCTCTAGCCAGTTTTTCTATCACATTTTTTAAGTCATAGCAATTGTTGGTGGAATGTCCATATATCTTGTGATACTCACAGTATTCCGTCCGACTTCCATCTTTCTTGTTCTTGATAGGACAAGGAGGTAGTAGTTTTTCAGTATGATAGATCTCTCTGTAGATATCAACAAAGGAAACTCGCACAAGAGTATAGTTATGATAGCTTCGAGGTTTGTCCTGGTTGTACTCATCTTTTTTCTTTGTTTCCTTCTCCTTATCCCGAGCTTGACAAGAAGGATTTTGTCTTGGAGCCGGTTCTCTGAGTCAGACATTTTTCTCCTTATTGATATACTTTTCTGTCTGCTCTTGTACCTCGTGTAAGGAGGTCAAGTGTCACTTTGATATGGATTGAGAAAATGGTCTTTCTTTGAGGCCATTAACTAGCCCATTATTACTTCCTCTTGAGGTAAAATTTGAATTTCCAAGTAAGTTTTGTTCAATCTTTCCATATAAGCTCAGAGAGTTTTCCCGACCTCTTACTTGACCCCTAGGAGACTTGAATCTTTTTTACAAGATCATCGAAACAGGTTACCGACCTAGGTGGTAAACTATCAAACCACTTCATCGATGTCTTGGTTAATGTCGTCAAGAAGGCTTTGCAGCGGGTCGCATTGGACACATCAGCCAAATACATCCAACTTTTAAAGTTACTGAGATGGTGTCTTAGGTCAGTCGTTTTATCATAAAGGTCCATGTTGGCGCTTTTGAAGTTCCTAAGAACCCTAGCCCACCTAATCTCTTCTATGAACGGATCTTCTCTTCCAAAAGGACTTTCCTCTCGATCTGCATGGTTGCTCCGATTTTGAAGGTCAGCTTCTAACTTCAAAAGCTTTTCTTCTGGTTCTCTCCTTCGTCACACCTCTCTTCACAAGTCTCTTTTAACTTCTCTTTTTCGCTCTATCTCCTGCTCGAGTTGCTTTTGTCGTCCTTGGTGCCCGTGTATGAGTCCCATATTCTCTGTTGGGTGCGGGAGTTCCTTATTCTCCAGTGGATGTATCTTTGAGTTAATTCTCCTGGGTTAAGGGTTTTTCGATGTCCCATCCCCATTAGGGTCAGTTGCTCTATTTGGTTGAGGGAGTATCATGAGTGCTCGGTTGTCATTATGGTACTCTGGTTCATATTTGAAGACTGTATGTCCATCTTTGGGATAATTTCCCGCCATGCTTGGGTATGGACTTCTAGATCCCCCGTAACGGCGCCAATATTTCGAGGGTTACCTGAAATTAGGTTGCTTTTGGGACTGACGTGAGGTCCAGACTCCTTTTGGGCTTTTGTTGGTGCCGAGGTGCCGCCGTCCGAGTTCTTCGTGAGGAGGTGGGAGGTGGTACTTGCAAGAGACTCTAATACTTAAGTTAGCAATGGTTTTAAGCAGGTTTTTAGTAGATTAGATTTTAAATATATCTGAGGGTGTCATTGTGTTTATAGTAGAATTGATAACTACCTTTTAGAGTAGTTCTACTTTTGATGGTGAATAACCGTTCCTTTTGTTAAGGAGTTTTTGAGATCTCCCTTTTAGATGAGTGGGAGATATCTTAGGAGTTGGTTATTTATTCGAATAAATAGGACCATTCTCTAGTGGCTGTGTCCGATCTTTATAAGGTCAGGTGGATGTGGACCGAGTCTAATTCTTTAATTAAAATTTATTTATTTTGGATCTGACTATATTTTTGGACCAGAATATAAATAAGTATGTACAAAAAAATAGCAGATACGTACAAGGTAGTCAAAATCGCATTTCAACTCGTGGAAACGCATGATTTCATGATTTTGCGTCTTCTCTCCGTGTCAGTTTTGCTTCTCGTCCAGAACTCATCTGCATCTTATGGAATCGTCGCGCAAAAACGCAGAGCCGCCGGAATCGCCGTTTTTGCCGTGATGCTGCATTCAAGATGGAAGAAGCTCTTTTTTTGGCCCTGATTGCAGCCCAATCCAACCCAATGGCCCAATCTGAATAGAAGACTATGGAAGATGGGGAGCCCTAGCAGACTAGCAGTAAATTTTCTAATCTCTTAACCTTCCTCATCACTTTATAGGTTATCTCTATGGCAAAAATTTCAAAATTTCACCTTTCTCAAGTCTCTCAATCTCTGACTCTCTCTGAATCTATCTCTCTATCCCTCTGAAGTTTCAATTTTGCACAACCAAAATTCCCAATTTGGAGTGTCACCGACTCGCCGTAAGGTTTGCTACCATTGTTGTCAAATCAAACTGGTGGTGGCTGGATTGTGTGGGTGTCACTTTGCGGTTGTGATTTACAAGATTCTCTGGCTCTGCCTCTTTGTCTCTGGTTCTCTGACTCTACCTCTCTAGTTCTGGAATCTGGATTGTTGCTGCTCTTCTCCTGTCCTTCACTGGTAGTTCAGGTAAGTTAAAAGCTCTTTTTTAATTTTTATCCTCTTCAATGTTCAATATGTTGTTGTGCTTGTTTAGTATTGATTATGTTGCAGGTTGAATTGATATTACCTATCTTTGTTGGCTTATCGATTATATTGCAAATTGATTATATTGTTCAATTTAGAATATGGTTTTATGCGAATTATAATAGGTTTTCAAATTGAGGTTAACTTATCTGTTCATGTTTATTGCAAGTATGTATTTCATATCAATATGTATATTATATAGCTTTTGCATTGTTTATTGATTTTTCTTCTTTGAGATCCGCAATTTTAATGAACCAAAAATATTGAGATGATCATAATTTTAAGTATTCATACATCTCAAACTAGAATAAGCATACTCTGATTCTCATATAATGCACTTAGAGTTTACTACTAATAAATTAGAAAAAATCAAAATATTATATCATATAAATGTATCTTCTAATAAAAGACATCATGATCAACCATACATCTTTTAATTTCCATCTTTGTCAATAAACCATCATGATAAACCTCTCAATCTTCATTTACATCTTTAAAATTATCCTGCATAATTATATAGAAAAATAATTATAATTTGAAAAGGTAACACAAAAAAAGTAATTAACATATTAATAACACATACAATATTAGAGCAATATAGGATAATTCAAACTAATCTTCTTTTCATATCACCAAAAACATAAAATAAGAAACAAAACAATATTATGCTTGAATTAAAATTTAAATAAACCAAAGTACTGTATACCCTTTTGCTTTAAAACAACAATCACATTCAAGGGGATACTATAAGTCACCATAAAGGACATAATTAAAAAACCAACTAACACAACTTCATACTAAATGGGAACTAAAATCAGAAACTCAAGTGCATTGTGCAAGTGACAAGCAACAATAATATTTTTCTTCCTTTTTTATTTTAACATTATAAGAAGCTCAAACTTTGCCCAGTATAGATAAGGAGGCACTAAAACAGAGTATCTAATAGTATATTCAATAACACAACAACGGCCTTGGAGCAACACAAAGGCACAAAAGAAGCCACATATATTGGTCCACCCTGATAACAATAATAATAAAATTACATAATGAAAAAACAAAACCGAAAAAATCAAATCACAGCTTCCATGATCTCCTTCAATTTCAGTTCAAATTAAAAAGATTTGGCATCCTCGTAAGTTCTAACAAATAAAAATTTTAAACTCAACAGAAGATATTCAGAATCCTTATTAACAATTAACAATATATAAACAAATATTATGGAATAAGAAAAAACTGGTCATACTATATTTATGTTTGAAATATGTATTGATCCATGAGTGCTATTTGCATCAATTGGAGAGTGTTGGGCATTTTATAACAAAGCTTCAATTTCTTCCGACCTCATTCCAGGTTCAGATCGCTGAACTAGTAACTTAATCATGTTTCGCAATCCATGAAGCTCAGCCTCTTGGTGCTGCTATTTGGCCTTCATATCTCCAAGTTCAGCCTTCAAAGATGTGACTTCCTCTTGGTGTTATTGCTTGAGTTCAGAAATTTCTGCATGCTTTTTTAAGTCACTTCGTGTAACAGATCTTTCATAGCACCTAACCCGACCTGGTTGTTCTTTTCCAAATAAAGACTCAAAAGCTTCCTCATCTGTTTCACCAGTAGCTTGCCGGTTTTGGAAGTCTTCCGAATTAGAAGAAAGATTTAAAATGGAATTAGTTATCATATTCTAAATTTGATTTATAATCATCAATTCATGAGTTCACAGATTATTGTACCAAACCCCCAAATTAAAACCCTAAATCGGAACCCTACACTCTCAAATTTCAGAAACCAAATAAAAGTGGGTGCATACCTTCTCGACGATGGTGAGCGAATGAAGAGAGGCTTTCAGTTGAGCATAGCGTCTTCCTGATGTGAGCGCACAGCGAAGAAAAGCGACAATACGGTGAAGACGAGTGACGGCGTGGTGAGTAGTGAAGATGAGTGAGTGCAGAGTCTTCCTGGAGTGGTGAGTGGTGACGCCGTGAGTGGTGAGTGGTGAGTCTTCTCTGATTTGGGGTGATGAGTGGCGCGAAGAAGAAGGGAAAAGCTAACAAGGGTGAGGGTTACGTACACATTCGTTTCATTTGATTTGGCTAAGTGTTTAATTTGTATATTATTTGCTATAAAGTGAAAAAAAATGTACTAAGTATTGGACATTTGACCTGAGATACATTAGGCAACACTTTTAAAGCGCACCTGAAACCTGACAAATAGGTTACCTTCAAAAGCGCACTCCTTGGTATAAAAAGTGAACCCATAGCTCTTAAGATAAGGCTACGCTTTATAAGTGATATTTATAATTTCTAAGGAGACACTTTTCAAGTGATGTCACAAATGTGTTTCCTATTCTCCTACAAAAAAGAAACATGGAGAAAAGCGTAACCTATTCCTAGAATAGGCTACGCTTTTCAAATGTAGCCTAAAAAAAGTGTGGCTGAATATGTATTTTTCTTGTAATATATTATTGTATGATGTTTTTGCTTTATCTATTAAATAATCTTTGAATTCCTTTTTGTTTAGTTGGTTTATTTTAGATATGGAACATGAAACTCCTATTGTAAAAGTCAAGGCTCATTTGTCTTTGATATGTCTCGGTTACTTTTTAGTTAAGTATAGCTCAATCATCTTTATTTTGCATTAAAAAATAAAGTCCAATTTAGTATTTTTTGCTAAAGGTGCAATTCCATTAAGAGAAATTCTGCTGTTAGGATAGAATTTTTTATCAAGTATTAACACATAAAAGACATGAGGTGTCAAATTTAAAGGACACTATGTGAATTAAAAAGAAATAGTAAAACCTGTAAACTAAAAGATAAGCAACTCTGTCCAGATAAAAGTTCAGAATTCAGATTGATTGTGTTTTATTGAAAGAAAAATAAGAAACAACGAGAATAAGAACAAATAAGAAAAGTGCTCCATAGAAAATTTTAAAAATAATCTGAAACCTTCGATTGCACACTTGCACCAACAGATAAAAAGTGAGTGGTGATAAGATATTGTTATATTTTGTTTTACTCTATTTTGTTGATTTACTTAAAATGCTTTATTGAATTTTTTTTTTGTTGAATTTCTTTTAACTGAATGATTGAATTGTTGTTGTGCCATTGAAGACAATTTTTGAAATTTTGTTATGCTAATAATATTTTTTGTTCAAATTGAATTGTTAAACTTTGTTGTTGAACTTTAAAAAAAATTTTGCTTTGCTCTATTTTATTCTGAATTACTTAAAATGCTTTTATTGAATTTTTTTGTTGAATTTCTTTTAACTGAATGGTTGAATTATTTTTGTGGTATTGAAGACAATTCTTGAATTTTTGTTATGTTAATATTTTTTGTTCACATTGAATTGTTAAACTTTGTTGTTGAACTTGAATAGTTGTAATTGGAATTAAACATAATTTTGTAATTTTTGTTAAATTGTTAAATTTTTTATGTGATATTGAATTGACTTGTTAAATATTTGTTGTTTAATTTTTTTTAATAGAAATTGAGGCAAATTAAGCTAATACAAGTGAAAATCTATCTAACTTCTCAATTAGGAAGTACAACTAGAATTGCTATTAAAAGAAAAGTTGTTAAGAATGCTCCTTAAGAACTTCTTCAATGACCTCTTCCTCCTACTCCTAAAAATGAAGATGATAATGCGAAAGATTTTATGATTAATTAAGAATAGAAAAATTATTAAATGATTTATTTAGACTTTAGTTAATTAGTTCTTCATTGTTACTAGTTTGATTAGTTTATTTGAATATTTGATATTTAAAGTTATTTTGGTATGGTATAAATTCGTGAGTTGTGAATTTGTATTTTGGTTCGTGAATTGAGCTATAAATTTGTGTTATGACTTATGAGTTGTGACTTTTAACTTGTTATAGTAATAATATTAGTTATAGTCTTTTAGGTAATTTGGTTTATTTGAGATTTATTTTATTATTTGTGAAATAAATTTTTGTTATTAAATTTTTCATAATTTTTATATTTTACAAGTTACGTTTACGTTCCATTTTACAATTCAACGAATTACGATTTTGAATTAGGTTAACGAGTCGAGATAAAAACTATGAATTTACTACCTTGCATACATATAATGTTATAATAACTTGGTTAAAAAAAAAATTAATGGCTTAATATTTTTGAAAAGTTTTATATTTATTGCTACTTAATTAATATAAGATTTTTCGATGATATCTCTTTAAAACAAGATTTTCGATTTTAACAGAAGTTACAAATAAAGAGGATTTTATTCCATTATAGACCAAGTCCGCTTGAATTAAATCTGTCAATATTTAATAAATTCTAAATATTAAAAACTAACGAAACACGTGGAAATGCATTAATTCTTATTTTATAAGGAGCTTAATATTATTTGCTAGTTGCTACACGATTCCCCAATAGGAATGAAATTAATAAATATTACTCCGTTTTAAAATAAATATCGTTTTACTTAAAAAAATTAATGCATTTAGATAAAGAATTTATTTAGATGCGTAATTTTTCAATGAACATAAAAAGTAAAAGCGATACTTATTTTAAAAGTGAGGGAATATAATTTTTTGTTTTAGTTTCTTAAAAAAATTGTTATTCTAAGTATTAAACTACTCTTCCACTTTAATCCATAACAACAATAAAAAAGTTTCGTGTCTCATAAATTCAGTATAACAGAATATATAAATTTAATTACAATTTTAGTATTTATTATCTTATCTTATTTTTTCTTTATCTTATCTTTAGTTATTGTCATAGATTAAAGTAGAAGAGTAGTTTAATATTAAGTAATTAAAAATAATTATCTTCTATTTTGTAATGGATCCATTTTTTAAAGTGTTAGGTTTTAATCCTTGAAAATATGATAATTTGTCATAAATCCAAATCAAACAATGATAGTTGCTAGCAAAGTAGCAATCCAAACGAAATATTTTAAAAAATATTTAGACGTAGAAGAAAGTAAAAATAAAAGGGTAATATTTCCAAATACGGAAAGGGTTGAGAATATCTCAACCCTAACCCTACCCGCTCTTAACCCGCGGGTACCCGACCCTACCCGCGGGTTACAAAAAAAAAGCAACGTTATTATATAACTTGATGATAATTTAAAATAGAACTGACTTTTATGTAAAAAAAAGTTTATTAAATTATTAATTAATGATCTTCTTTTAATGACTAAAGATCTTTTGTATTTAGTGAGAAGTCTTTAGTTCAACATCCACTTAAAATATATTTTTTTATAAGTATATAACATATACATATATAGAGTGCGGGTTGGTCGGGTAGGGTTGAGGCTCAACCCGCACCCTACCCGACCCGCACGAAAACCCTACCCGCACCCTACCCTACCCGTTGCGGATCGGGTTGACAACCCTACCCGATCGGATGGGGTCGGGTTGGATACCCGCGGGTAGGGTACATATTGCCACCCCTAACAATAACGCATGATAAAATATATTTAATTTGTTTGTGTTAAAAATTATTTTTGTGAAATTATTCTTGATTTGGTCATAAATTTTTTAAAAAAATTAGTCGTTATAGTAAATTTGATACAAATTAAAAAATTTTAAAAACAAATTAATACAAAATAAAATTTGAAAATACTTTTAAAATTTTAATAATAAAAAATATATTATTATTATAAAATAACTTTATATATATTTAATTATATATTATTATATCAATAAAGATAATT
>NC_029787.2:17080218-17084845 GCF_000816755.2 Arachis ipaensis
TAATTATCTACTATATTAATTACGTAAAAGACGGACGTGGGTGGAGCATCTCCGAATCAAAATAAAAAGAAAGAAAAGTGGTTTGCTTTTTGGTTTGCTTGTGATTCATTCTAATTCCGTATTCATTCCAATTTTCCCATTCGCTTCCATCATCACCCCCAACTATTTCTTGAAAAGGCTTCGACCCCACCACGCTAACGTTCTTCTCTTCTCTCTCCAAAGGTACTCTCTCTCTCTCTCTCTCTGGATCTCTCTCTGTTCTTGAGTGATACGTTGCTTCTCTGGTTTATCCTTGCTTCCTCAATAACTATTCTCTTCCATTAACAAGCTTCGTTCCCTTTCTCTATCAAATTCTTCTTCTCTCGATCTCTATTGAATTTTCCTCCAAACAAAACTCTTTGAATTGATCATTAACAGAGCTCGTGATTATATGAAATCCACCTCACAGATTCAGATTTGAGATTCGTTACTCGGATTCTTTCACTCGTCCTCGCTTTTTTTTGGCGTTGAAATTTTTTATTGGTAAGCTGTCACAGTCCACACTATTAGGTATATCTCTGACTTCATCGTTGGTTGATTGGACTGGATTTGATTTGATTTGATTGTAATTTTCTTTTTGTCCCCTCTTGTCTTCTGTATCTTCATTTAACTAATCTCTTTTTCAATTAGTCATAATCATATATTATATTTGATTGGTTACTTATTGTTGCATAATTGGGCGCTGACCGTAGAATTTCATGTTATATTATTGTTGATTATTTATTGTTGTATATTATGTTATTGGAGTGGCTCTTAACTAGGGTTAATGTTTGGAATCAAATCAAAATTACAGAACTTGGAATTGATTATGGGGAGCAACAAGGCACCAAGTTGGTCTGACCAATGGGGAAGTGGTGGATTTGGGAGTGATGACTATGGTGATGATCACCATAATGAGAAGATGGACAAGAGTGGGAGCAGCAAGAAGATGGCGGATGCGAAGGCGGTAGCATCGGCCGGGATGGACAAGGCCAAGGCAGCCGCGTTGGTCGGAGCTGACAAGGCCAAGGCGGCTGCCGTGGTGAGTGCCATGAAGGTGAAGAGTGGCACCTCTGCTGGCCTCAAGTGGGTCAAGAACCAGTACCAGAAGAGGACTTCCAAGTGAAATCATGATGACTCATTCTGTTCACAAAAAAAGCGCTCAAAGTGTGGTCTCAAACTCATGCTTTATTATTGAACATTATATATCTTGGATAGTTTTTTCTTTTTAAATGTCATTGTTCTTTCATAAACTATACTGAATTTTTATTCAATATTGATTATATGGTGTGGCTGTAATTTTAGAACAATCCGGGTATATTTGTTTATAAATGTAGGGTGTTGACGAGTTTCACTCTATGACTCTATGTTATGTTGGAATGCTTAGTAAACGAATTTTTATAGGATTAATACCGTTTGGTGTGGCTTTCTTCTTGACTAGTGGATTATACCCTCCAACAATGCTACAAAATTAAAATTAAGAAAAATAAAGATATATTAATAATTTGGTTAATGATTTATAGGAGTTGATATGTAGTGATCTATGTGAAATACAACCCAATTCTCATGTCATATATAGATAATTATAAAAACAGAAATATGTGTAACTGTGAAACAATGACATTTCGTTGAGTTATAATGTCATATAGAGATAATTAATAATTTATATAATTTAAAAACATTAAAAGCATTTAAAAAAATAATTTATACCTTAATATCAATAAAATATCAATATATTATAATTTATCAAAATAATGCTTAATTTCACCAATATTTTTTTTTTAAACAAAGGAAACTCAACACAATAAAGTGGATCATACAAAACCAGAAAATAAAAGAAGTCTATCTACACAAGAGTTATCAATTCCCTTGGCATCCCCACTAATGCCATCAACACCCACATGGATCACTGGACGTCCATTCTTGGTATCTCAAAACCGTCTTGTGTTGTTTTTTCTCAACACCTGCTTCTTTATTCTTGAAAATTCTATCGTTCCGTTCCCACCAGATGTTCTAGATCACTGGAAAAAACTCAGTTAGCCATTTCCTCTGCTCTTGTTTTTTACTGTACATTCCAGTCCAACTTTCAAATAGCCCTTTCATGGTACCAGGAACAGTCCAAGCTGTACGAAAATACCTCAACCAAGTGCACCACACCTGCCATGTAACCTTACATAGAAGAAATAAATGCTGCATAGATTCTATCTCTTTTTTACACAGAACACAAACATTATCACTATTAGGAATAACACCCAATCTGCTCAACCGCTCCTTGGTGTTAACTCTACCAACTAGCACAAACCATCCAAATAGCTCCACTCTCGGAGGTACCACGCTTCTCCAAATTACACTGGTGAAACTATAGCTTGTGATCTCATCCGTCAGAGTTTCCGATTGAATGACCTGCAAAAAGGAACTAGTAGAAAAGACACCCTTCTTATCAAACTTCCACACAACATTATCCTCCCGATCCGTTGATAGCTTAATTGGCCTTAACCTCTCATGAAGTTGATGGACTAGTTCCAACTCCCATTGGAACAACTCCCTCCTCCATTGAAAGTTCTAAATCCACTCTAACCCATCCCAAAACCCACAATCCCGTATCACATCACCTTGTTGGTTTGAAATGGAGAAGAGTTTTGGAAAGTTCGTTTTCAGAGGACCGCCTTGAACCCAGTTATCTTCCCAAAACAGGGTACTGCTTCCATTCCCTGCCTCCATTGCCAGGCCACTAACCATTTTTTGTTGTACCCAATGTTCTTTCATATTCAATTGGTATATGTCTTTCCAGGGCCCTCCATTTACCGGTAGGGGCTGGTATGCTAGCATCGCATTCGGGTTCAAATTATAACATGAACAAACAATTTTCTTCCACAACGGATAATCCTCTTTTGAAAATCGCCACCACCATTTAAACAGGAGCGCTGTGTTTCTAAGCACTGCATCCCCAACTCCCAAACCCCCAAACCTTTTTTGGTGCCTGAACCAGCTCCCACTTAACTAGGGGTATATCATAATTTCCATCCTCCTTACACCTCAAAAAACGCCTCTGTAATGCAATCAGTTTATCAGCGACTGCCTTCGGCATCTTGTACAGACTAAGGTAGGCTATTCAGCACTGATTTAATTAGGACAAGCTTACCTGCCTTGTTGAGAACCTTCGCTTTCCATAAACTAAGCTTCTCTTCCACCTTATCTATGATCGGTTTCCAAGTCTTCACCAGGCGCGGGTTGGCTCCTAAAGAAATCCCAA
Source organism: Arachis ipaensis (assembly GCF_000816755.2). Lineage (NCBI taxonomy): Eukaryota > Viridiplantae > Streptophyta > Magnoliopsida > Fabales > Fabaceae > Arachis > Arachis ipaensis. The sequence goes on from NC_029787.2 coordinate 17,083,490, forward strand.
GATATCTAACAGGTAAGATAGCTTGCTTGCACCCCAGTATACCACATGCCTGATCAACCCATCCTTGCTCGCAGTTTATCGAGATCAGATTCGACTTATCAAAGTTGATACTCAAATCAGACATCAGCTTAAAGCACCTCAACAGCCTCTTATAATTCACAATCGTTTCTGTCTCCGGAGAATTTCACCAATACTTTATATTATACCATCTCCTGCATTTCATAAAAAATTAAAACTAATGTGTCGCCATGATTCGATATCACTGCTTCATAGGTGTCCAATATTGATGTAGACATGTAGTTGTTACAAGCAGTTGTTGGTGTAGCACATTCAAATCTTCAATTGCTAACAGAACTCTATGAAACTTAAATCTTCTAACAAAGGATTCGTGCTACGATTGGATCATTTACTCACACATTTGATAATGTACAAATTTCCCACAGAACTATGATTGCTGTCTTTTCATAGATGAAAATTATGTTGAATTGTTGATGATTATTTTTGGTTATGTTATTCACAACTCAGAATGGAAATTGATTGAAAGGTTGCACGTAGAAAGTTAAACAGAAGTTAGTGTTCTGCATGCGGAGTTCCATGTTATTTGGAGGGGTTTGATTCTTGTTTGAAATTGGAGTTCTTGTGAGATACCATGTGAAACAGATTATTTAGAAGCATTTTTAATAATGCACACAAGACAGAATACTAATACCATTATCATTATAAAAAGGGACTTAGTGCGTCGATTTAAGAGACTATAAGTTAGAATTGAAAAGCAACATTAGTTTGATTTAGATAACTGCCAATTGTGTTGATGATGGTATAACCAGAAAAACTACCTCGAAAGTAGTACAATATAAAGAATGATTTTAGCCTTGGAATGAACTTCATCATCTTATTAGCTTAGATATAAATCCAGTCAATTAATTTACCTTTTTCTTTTGTTTTTTTTTTCTTTCTTTCATTTTTAGTGTGTGTATATATATTACTATGCATGAATGTGTGTATGATAATTGATAAAAGTTATCTCTCATATATTAATTGACTTAATCCATTTAATTCATTTTTAGACTTATCTAAACTGATTTGATCTATTAATCAAAACATATATAATTTAGGTGGGTTAAATGTTTCAGCTAAAACGTATCCAAACCAGAAGTTTATGTGGTGAGAAAGAGAAATTGAGTTTAGAATTAAAATGATTTGTTTTAAAATAAAAAAAATAAAAATAAAAACTTTCTTTTTTCAAATTTATTTCCAATTTTCACTTTTCATTCGGCTTTACTCTTCACCCAAAAATTCCCTTATTTTAATTCCCTTGAAATAAATCCTCTAAATTTTTTAATATTAAATATAATA
>NC_029787.2:17085022-17086049 GCF_000816755.2 Arachis ipaensis
ATCAACACATTCAAATTAAATAAATAAAAAACAAAGATCGGGTGTTAATTCTAAACAAAGAAATTGCTTTTCATGTTTTTTTTACTTCTACGCTATGAAATTTCATTCTTTTCTCCAAATGAAACCTTCAACTATTCCAAGAGAAAGGCATAATCATAAGGCAATTTTTCAAATAAGCTGGAGTACACATACCATTATCACCAAATTAAGTTTAATAAAACTTTACATGAAACGATTCAACCCAGAGAATTTACAATTATGCCACCTCCTTCACATTGGGCGACTTTTTAGGAAGTTCTATTCACATGGTTTGCCTCTCTCCATTAGTTGATTTCAGATTATCACACCAAATGTATTTTCCCCACTGTAAGTCATGTACAAGAATCCATCTTCATCCTTATTTTCCTCATAAATCGCAGACATAATAGCCGCTACACAAACAGAAAATCACGGCTAAGATGATAAAACCAATAAGAATAACCATTGAAAATGGGGTAAACTACTCTCATCTCCCCTTTTAATTGACCAACTTACACTGGCCTCATTTATAGTTTATTACTAACATGATATAAGCTTATTTTCAGTTATTTAAGTTGTTCAATAGCGTTTTGGAATTACAAAAGATATCATTACAATGTATGTGACTGGGGAGTCTTAGAACAATGGAGTTTTCTCTGTGTGATCTCAAAGTTACGGGTTTAAGATGTGGAATCAACCACAGATGTAATTATCAAGTTAAATTACCTACATTATACTCTTTGGATGTGGCCCTATCCCAAATCCTGTGTTACCACATACTGCTTGTGCACGGGACTTCCTTTTGTATCATTGCAAAGTATGTGTTATGTACACAACTATTTGTTATTAAAAATCTTAATTGAACAAAATAAATATGGTTTACCCCTTGGAAATAAGTCAATAACAAGTCTACATATACTATCACATACACCCAAAAAGCAATATATATTACCAGTTGGTGGCAAAATGTTCTTCACAAAAATGAAGATGGCCTTTTCTGGACTCAGCT
>NC_029787.2:17086290-17088978 GCF_000816755.2 Arachis ipaensis
AAGAGAAGAGGAATTAATATTTACCATGAAGAATGAGGAAAAAAGGCAATGAAAGAAATCAGAAACAGAATCCACAGAACATAATCAAATATTCAGACCAATGTTCCAATCAGCGTGCTATCTTATCATACAGTACATTATACCATGTTAAAAAATGAGTCAAAAGGTGTGCTACTTCAAGAAAATTTTAGTTTAAGGCCACAAGGGGAAGAAACCGTGAAACCGGCAACTTATACAGGTTCCAGCCAAACCCCAAAGAAACACAAATAAAAAGCTAGTTTCCAAAAGTGCATATATTTTTCAAATTTTGACGTAGAAGCTGTTTGACATTCAAAGTAATTGAGTTTAATAAACTGTAAAGAAATTACAATTGCACTTATAATCAAAGGTAATAAAAAAACTAACTTTTTCTTATCAATTTCAGGAACATCACTCTTCTCTGCCCTTTCAACAATTACCTACACCAAAACAGTAAGCCAAATTAATAATCAAGAAATGAGATTACAATGATTGATGCACACAGTAGAGAGGTCATTACTGGAATTCTATCAGGATACTTCTCTCTTATGCGAGCTGCCTCAGCCTGCCTCCTTTCTGCAATATAAATGTTTGCACAAGTTACAGAACATCGTTAATAATAACAATAACAATAACAATAACAATAACAATAACAATAAAGGTTTAGCTAACATGTGCCGAAGAGCATATAATAAACTTAGTATTAGTAGAAAACTTTAGATGTTTCATTTAATAAATACAAAACAAATGCATTGAAAACTTAAATTTTTAATAATTTCAATGAAAACTTTCTTAATTTGTAAACTTAACATGTGTCCATAGCTAAACCCTAATAATAAAAATACAAGCACATACCAAGAGTTATTTTACCATATGATGAAAAGAAAAATTCTGAGCAGCAATAAAAGAATAAATAAAAAGGGTATGATTTCTGTTTTGAATAAATAAATAAATAAATAATATCCACCGGGGGAAACAACAATTAACCCATCACATGACCTAATAGCTAATAGAGCAGATTAGCCGTAAAGAAAGTATAATTACGTTCTTCAACATTGTTTATACTTATGCATTAATCAAAGAGAGAAAAATAAGAAAGCTAGCACAAGCACAAGGACTTTGCTGAGTTTAGTAAAAGTTTCTATAATAAAAACACAAAAAGAGCTTATTTCTCATCGGAGGGCACATAATGGAGCTCAAAATTACACAAATTTGAAACCCTAATAAAAATCGAAACGCAAATTGCAATTCACAAAAGAGATAAAGCATGCAACGTATTACAACCCATACAAGGAAAATTGAAGAAAACAAAAGGAGAACAGAGAGAATCGAACCAAGTGGGTGTTCCATCTTGAACGAGCTCTTAGCCATGGCAAATAATTCTGCAGCAGAATACGCGCGGAGAAATTCAATCAGAAATTAGGGTTTGAAAGGATAGCAACGATCGATCGAGGAAAAACAAAAAATAATTTAACAGAAAAGAGGAATGAAATTGGTTATGTTAGGGATATTAAAAGGGAGTAATTAATCGCTTACCAATGGGAGAGGAAAGAGAGAGAGAAGAAACCGAACTTAGCTGTAAGCAAACGAAAGCTTGTTATTCTAATTCCGTGGTGTTTTATTTGTTCATTACTCATTAGGTTTTGAAAACCTCTGTCAGCTCTTCTCACATGGCCACAAAATAGAAAACCTTTGCTTAACGACACCGTTTCTTTTTTTTGTTTTTTTCACACTATCCCAATACCCAACCGGCTAAGGAGTAACGCCTCGCTGATATTAGTGATTTTTTTTTTGGTAATAGGGCCGAAGCCCAAAAAAGGAAAAACTATCCACAAGGTGCTATATGGGATGTATGAGGAAGTATAGGGAGCCAATGAAGTATTTATACAATGTGTATAATACGGTATACGGATGTTCGATTTAGTAGGATATCAGATGTTTATTATTTCTGGTATTCGGATGGTTATTCTGGATAGTATGGATGTATTGTGTTTGAGAAATTAGTAATATTTTATCCTGGATGTTTATTTTTTAACTCATATTAGACCAAATAAATAACTTATTGTACACATTGTACAAATACTTCATTGACTCCCTAGTGGAATTCAGGATGTATACATCCCTTTTACATCATCATCGAGAATTTGTTCTAAATTTTCAAGAGGATTATAAAAAAACTGAAACTCTTTAGTTTTGCTTAAAGCTAATTTTGCAAGTGCATCAGCCGCTCTATTTGTCTCTTTGTGAGTATGTCTGAACTGAAGTTTTCAAGGTCTGTTTTTAATTCTTCGAATATCTTGAAGAAGCAGATTGTAGCACATCTCTCCTGATATGAGTGATTTTTCTTGCACAGTTCGAAGCTCCGGCATGTACTCATGTGCTTTGACTTTTTACAAAAACAAATTATATTTCACCCAAAAAAACAAAGGGGCCTTAGCCTAAGTATAATTTTTATTTACAAAGTTTTCAACCCCATTTTTTTATATAGATCAAAACTCCCAAAGGTCGAGTAAATAAGGGTGATAAACGAGGCAAAATTCGTTGAACTGATTCACATAACTCATTAAAAAAGATTGGTCAGAATAAAAATTTAAAACTGCAATAATTAAAAAGTTCGTCTAACTTGTACTACCTAATCTGCGGATTTCAGTAAGATGGGACGGGTTTTTT
>NC_029787.2:17089155-17093506 GCF_000816755.2 Arachis ipaensis
TTTTGGTGGGTTTTTTTTTTTTTTTAATTGAAGATGATAATTGAAGATGTTCTAAGTTATAATTTAAATTATGTTTTATGTTTGATTGATTAGAGACTTGAAGATGTTTAATTATATGTTTTGGACAATATTTGTTTTATTTTTTATAATGTTGATTTTATTATTTTGTTTCAAAAATTTGGTTAATGATTATGTTTATTACATATTTAGAACCATTAGACAGGATAAGAGAGGAATTCAAAACCACCTCACTAGATGGGGTAGGACGGGTCAGCCCACCAAATAGTGGGCTTTTGACTGAGCGGGACAGAATAACTTATTTACCATCCCTACCAACAAAAAAATGAACGACTTACAAACCAACAATCGAAGATCAAAATTTTTCTTACGACAAAAAAAATTCAAAATTTTCACATATATTTAGCTTTTTAGCAAGGTCAATTAAGAAGATAATTTTTTAGTAACAAAAAAAGAAAGTAATTTTTTTTTATCTAACATCAGTTAATTTTTAAATTTTAAATTCTATATCATAAAATTTTTTAGCATTTCAATATATTTTATTTATGTTTAAAATGTTGACAACACATAATGTGACATTCATACACATATTAATATGTTAACTTCAATTTTTTTTGTTGGCATCTCCATTAATGATATTAATCCGAATTACTGACAAAAAAAAAATAGACTAAGTTAAATCGAGTTATGTAAAATTTAAACTTGGCTCGTAACTTAACTTATTAGCAAATGAGTTTAATATAAAGTTTAAATTTAACTCAATTAAAGCTCATTAATCGACTTAAATAGTATAAATTAAATATAATTTGTATACATTAAAACTTTAAAAAAGTATATGGAACTAAGAAGTTACTAACAAAAAACTAAACAAAATCATATTAATTTATATTAATAATTAATTAATTTTAAATTTTTTAAATTCAAAATTTAAAAAATTTAAAATTGATTAAGTAAACCTAATTAAAACCTATAAAATCTTCCTCTTCTCTCTCACATTAACCTACCAACCTCCAACAATCACATACACAGACCCCTCTCTCTCACCGTCAGGCCCTCTCCGCCTCCCCACCGCAACCTACTCCTCTTCTATCACCGACATCTGGCTTGTTGGATTCGCCATCGTCGACAAGAACCGCTTCCCTTTCGTGAACCAGATGTGTTACCGGAGTCGCCGTTGCAGTTGGAGTTGAACTTGAGCTCGATCCCTAAGACGGCGGCGATTTCGGGGAGTTGAACTTGAACTTGGTGATAAGATTTTCCTCCTTCAGTTGTTATTCAACTCTGTCTGACATATTATGTTATCTTTAGTTGGTATTTGGTAATATGGATGATGAGCGCTAACCGAATCGTTGATGCTGCAGAGCAATGCTCTGGGATATTAGGAGAAATCAAGAAGCATGGAACCAGATCCAGTTGCTGAGTTGGATGGACATTGTGGGCAAGTGACACTGTTGCACATGGATCCATACAAAATGGTTACTGGGGGTCCTCATGATGAGTATGTCAATGTATGGGAATCTGACACCGGTGTTCATGCAAATTTCTTGTTTTGCTATACTGATAGAAAGAGGTTCCTTGAAGAGACTGCAAACTACACACTTGATCTTAGTCAAAAGGAGTCCTTGAACAATTATAGAAATATTAAAAAAATATTCATTTAATATAAAAAAAAACATCCTAATACTTAACAAAAGAAATATGTAATTATATCTTAGCAAAAATAATTAAATATCTATAAAATTTAAAAAAAATTATGAAATTCTTAAAGAAATCGAGACTTTTACATTTGTAATACAAAAAATTCGAAAAATATATAAAAGAACATCCATTTAGTATGAAAAAGAAACATTCTGATACGTAGCAGAAGAAACATCCATATATATTAACTCGTAGAGATTTTGAATTCACCTAAAGGTATTTAGCTCTTTTTTGGCTAATACCATTTTGGTTCCTAGCATTGTTGTAAAACTTTATATATATAAACTTTTCACATTCTTCTATTGTAAACAATTTAGTTGGATTCGTTGTATTTTCATTCATCAACTACTTAACCTATAATAAAATAGATTAAAGTATGAGCCTAAACCCGTTTGATTCTCTCAAAAAAAAAAAAAACTATTATGTTTATATATAAAAATATTATATATACACACAAAAAATAATAATTATGTATTTTAATATGTATATATATTTTGTTTTTTAAGTGGTTAACTTTTTTTTTATATCTAAAATAATTAATTAAAAAATAAAAAAACAATAAAATTCAACTCAAAACTACCCAAACTTTATTAGGCAATCTGTATAGATAATGTATTAGCTTAATAGTATTAGAAGTTAAAATTGCACAATTAGTTAATTATGCAGTTAGACAGTCAGAGAATAAGCTAAGCTGGCACACCAACTACTTGTTTATAAAAGGCAATATCTTGTAACTAATTCAGTTAGCTTGCTATTCATCACCTCTCTCTCTCTCTCTCTCTCTCGCTCTCTCTCTCTCTCTCTCTCTCTCTCTCTTTTTCCTTTTCTGTGTGTCATTTTCCTTCTTTGAAGCTCAACTTCTGATATCTTTCATGGTATCAGAGCTTCAGATCCATGGCAACACCTTCTACTGTGCAAGCCTCAACTCCAACGATCTCAAGAGCAACAGCGATCGCCAATTTTCCTACAACAGTGAAACTTATTGAAGACAATTACAAAGTTTGGAAAAGATAAGCACTTGCATGCATCAAATCAAGTCGTTTGCAAAATCATCTCAATGACAGCTCAATTATATCAAGATTTAGCGCTGAAGAAGATCGTAGCAATAAAAAATAGTCACAAGAATTCGAAGATTGGGAGCAACATGATGAGTGTCTGATTACGTGAATGTTATCAAGAATGGATGAAAAGTTTGTGAACAAAGTAGTTGAGTATGCCTACGCGTATGAAATCTGGAAAACGCTGGAAGAATATTTTGTTGCTCACCTGAAATCAAAAATCAAATATCTAAAAACACAATTAAAAGCAATCAAGAAACACAGATGCACGGTCTCAGAATACATCTTGAATATCAATAAAGTAATTGATTCTCTAGCTACACTTAGAGCCCCTCTATCTAAAGAAGAGTACTTTGAACATGCTTTAGGATGTTTGAATGAAGAATTTAGTGCTTTTATTACAATTATTAATGCAAGATCTGATCACATGGCCACAAGTGAATTTGAAACTCAACTTCTTGCACAAGAAGAGGTAAATGAGAGGTTTAAAAGATATGAGTTAGTTCTGGCACAAGCTAATGTAATGCAAAAGAAACACACTAGCAGTGGTGCTTATGGAACCTATAACAGAAGTTATGGAGGCTTTGATCGTGACTATGGCAGAGGCTAAAGAAGAAGAGGTAGAGGAAGATATTTGAGAGGTGGTAATAGTGTGAGGGTACTAGAATCAAGGTGGCAGGACATATTGTCAGCTATGCATCAAATCGGGACACACAGCTGGCAATACTATAAGAGATTCAATCAAAACTACCAAAATTCACTTTTACAACATTCACTAAATCTTCCTCCACCAAATGTATCGTTTCATAGCAATGCTGCTGATTTGGAAAGCACTTCTACCTCCAACTCACCCCAAGCAATGCTGGCAAGCTCAAGCACCACTAACTTAGGATGGTATCCAGATTTAGAAGTCACTCATCATATCACCTTTGATCAAATGGATTTTATCACTAGCTCAGAATATGAGGGGACAAAACAGGTTTATGGAGGTAATGAAAAAGGTATGTGTATTGCCAATATTGAACGATCTAAGATGCATTCATCTATCTCAAACCATACCTTTAAATTATAAAACCTTTTACATGTTCCCACCATTTCAAAGAATCTTGTGAGTGTGTCAAAATTTGCTCTAGATAATGAAGTCTTTTTTGAGTTTTGGCCTTATGTATGTACTGTCAAATGTCATGAGTCAAGAAAAATCTTACTGCAAGAGAAGCTTGAGAATGGATTGTATAGATTTGATAGAATTCAAGTTCTAATAAAAATCTGGCCAGAAAATAAAAAACAAAGTTAAAATAAGCTCAATAGCTATGACTAAAAATTACACCAATAATTACTTATTGTTAATTGTCTGAGTTAATCTGAACTTATTTATTTTTTGAGTTAATAATTGACTTATTGTTTATTGATATTAATTTTCTAAGTTTATTATTATATGAGTTAATTATTTTTTTAGTTAATTAGTATTGTATTTTCTGATTTATTAGTTTAGAAATTATTGAATTTAAATATTTAAAATTATATATTAATTTTTAAACAATTTTTTTAAAAAATTTAAAATTTAAGTTTACCATCGG
>NC_029787.2:17093605-17098123 GCF_000816755.2 Arachis ipaensis
GGAAAAAAAATCTGACGATAAAAATTACTAGCGAAAATTTTTCAACGGTAATTAGCGGCGGACGAAAAAATCTGCTGGTAAATAATTACCAATGAAGTTTATTCCAATGATAATTCCGATGATAAATATATTACTGACAGATTTTTTTATAAATTCGACGGTACTCAATGTTTTTTTGTAATGTAATGATTGCATGATTAATTCAAAAAAAGCTGTAACTTAACAATATAAGAAGAGATAAAAGCATCAACAAAAAGAAAAAAAAATAAGAAAAGAGCAAAAATACTGTTCCGAGGGTTACCTGAAACTGGAGGTCGATCTCGGATGAGATCTTCTGTACTGGTCGGTATCGACGTGTCCGGCTGGTGAGTTGCGACCGGAGCTGTTGTGTCCGACTTGTTGGCTGGCTGCACTGTTGATCCTTGGTCACCGGAGGGTGGGGGGTACCTGCAAGAGACTCCGATGCTTAAGTTAGCACGGGTATTAAGCAGGTTTATTGTAGAATCAGAGTATGAGTTATATTTGGGTGCTCTAGTGTATTTATAGTAGTGTGGGCTGATCTTTCTGATAAGATAAGTTAGTTATCTTATCTTATCTTATCTTATTTTGAGTGAAGTCAGCTTATCTTCAAGGGAACCATCTTTATCTCTATAGGCTTGGATTGCCTTTGGATTTGGGTCGTATTCCTCTATTTGGGTCTTTTATTGGGCTTTCCTGTCGGTTTGGCCGACCTCTTTAGGAAGAGGTCGGGTAGCCTGATTTGAAGAGGTCGGTCGCTTTGTCGCCAATCATTCCAAGTCGAATAACTCGACCCAGGATATGAACAAATACTAAACCATTTTATTCATGGGAGTCGTTTTTTTTATTGAACTCATAATTAATACCAGTTTTTCTCTTTAGACTTAATAAGTATTTTCATATATATCTTTGAGTTAAGTCTTAGGACAATTTGATTTTTTTATATAAAGGAAAAAGCTATAGGCATTGAGAAAAAGTTTAACAAAAGTCATGAGAAAAAAGGGTAAGATATTAAGAAGAAAAACCATTAATAAATATATTGTAGTTAAGTCATTAATAAATATATTTTTCAATAACAAACTAGGCATACAAAAAGGATGACATTACCGCTTAGCTTGTTTTGCGAGAACTAGTTCACATGTCCGGTTTTTAACAATCAATATTAACCTTATTTAGAAGGCGGATATTTTCATGAAGATTTTATAATTGTCTTTATATATGTAAAGATGTATTTTTTTATTATTATATGATAAATTATAAAATTTGATTTGATATGTTATAAAAAAAAATTTAAGTGTGACCAAACAAATAAAGTTACTGTTACGGCCTGACCCAAACTAAATGTGGGTCGGCCCGACCCGGGCACCACCCAACCCAAACGGTTAGGAGCAAGGCGCCCGTTCGCCGACCCGGACACGCGTCCCTGATAGCTTCGTTACAGCTGTGCAGGGAGGTCTCGAAGAAGGTGGGCCTGTCCTTGTAGGGCCCACCTCTGGCACGGTATAAATGGGGAAGGACCTACCCTTCCCTCAAGGTACGTCACATGCCACTCTCCTCATTCGCCTGCACACTTCACTGACTTGAGCGTCGGAGTGTCTTTGCAGGTGACACCCCCTTCCACATTCGAAGTGCTCGGGACGTCGCTTACCCCAACCCGGTGACGTACGACCAGGCGAGATCTCCCCCCGCTTCAACCAGGACACCAACCCGAACCGTCCGGTACTCGACCTACCGAACATTGGCGCCGTCTGTGGGGATCGCCTGAATGGAAGTAGTACAAGGCCCTGGAGGAGCAGGGCGAGAAGCCGAGCAGAGAGGGGAACCTATCGTGGCGTCCTCGGAGGAGCGCACAAGATCCCCTCCTCGACGAACCACACGATCCCTTGAAAGACGCCCCTTCGGGGGGACCGGCAACAACAGTGCCAGGATAATGCAGGAACTGCGTCACAGAATGCAGGACCTAGAACATCGACTGGCAGATCGGGAACATCGCCAGTGAACACCCAAATCAGGCGACTCTCGTTCTCCCCCAAGAAGCCGCTCCCGACGCACACCTAGCCCAAGATCCGAATCTGAGAGCCCCAGGGAGGAAGGACGCACAAGGAGGCACCGCGACCCCCTCATATATGTCAGGCACAGGAGGCGGCGTGCCACAGATCACGCCACGTCAGATCGTGACCGGGAAGATGGTCGACGAGAAGACGACGAAGGGAGAACACGGCGAGCACGCGGACCAGTCATAGTAGGCGCGACCCCATTTCATCCTTCCATCCTCGAAGTCCTGCTGCCAAAGCACTTTGACAAGCCAACGAACATGAGGTACGACGAAACCCAAGACCCACAGGAGCACCTTACGGCCTTCGAGGCCAGGATGAACCTGGAGGGAGTAGGGGACGAGGTAAGGTGCCGCGCTTTCCCGGTCACCCTCGCGGGACCTACGATACGGTGGTTTAATAGCCTCCCGCAGGGCTCGGTGGCCAAGTTCTCGGATATAAGCCATGCCTTCTTGGCCCAATTCACTACCAGGATAGCCAAGGCAAAGCACCCAATCAACCTGCTTGGAGTGACGCAGAGGTCCGGTGAACCGACAAGAAAATATCTGGATCGTTTCAACGACGAGTGCCTGGAGATCAATGGACTGACCGACTCAGTTGCCAGCCTATGCCTGACAAACGGTCTCCTAAATGAAGACTTCAGAAAGCACCTCACGACAAAGCCAGTGTGGACAATGCAGGAAATCCAATGAGTAGCCAGAGAATACATCAATGACGAAGAAGTCAGCCAGGTCGTGGCTGCCAATAAATGGCAACCCTCCTATAGTCAAAACCGGCACCACGGAAGCGGAGAAAGGCAGAAAGAACACGCCAAAGACGGCGGTCCGAGTAAGAATCTCAGGCCGTTTCCTCGCGTCGGAAAGTTCACCAACTACACTCCCCTCACCGCACCAATCATGGAAGTTTATCAACAGATAGCCGAAAAGGGGATCTTGTCGAATCCCCGACCACTAAAGGAGCGAACAGGGGGGAACCGGAGCCTCTACTGTGACTATCACAAGGGCTACGGGCACAAGACTCAGGACTGTTTTGATTTGAAGGACGCGCTGGAGCAGGCAATTAGAGATGGAAAGCTAGCCGAGTTCTCCCACCTCATTAGGGAGCCGAGGAGATGGAACTGCGACCACGAGAGCGAGGACGGAACACGGGCAGCAAAGCGGCGTCAAGAGCCGGAAGAGAACGACCACGGCCTCACCATTGTAAACGTGGTAACAGCAAGAAACGCGGCACCCAGGTCGAAGTCGGCACATAAGAAGGACGCCAAGGTCCTCGCGGTTTCCTCATCCTCCGCGCGAAGCACCAAGAAACTCCCATCCATCTCATTCGGCCCGGAGGACCAATGGTTTGACGAGGTCGGGAAAAGCCCTCCCGTGGTCATAACGGCCAGAGTAAGAACCGGTCTCGTCAAGCGGATCCTCGTAGACACGGGGGCAGACTCGAACATCATATTCCGCAATGTGTTCGATGCTTTAGGCCTAAGAGACGCCGACCTACAGACTCACCAGCACGGCGTCGTAGGGCTCGGCGACCACTTCATCAAGCCGGACGGGATAATCTTCTTGCCGACCTCCGTGGGACAAGGTCAGAGGAGAAGAACAGTGATGGCCGAGTTCGTGATCCTACGAGACTCCACCGCTTACAACATCATCCTAGGGAGGAAGACCCTCAACGACCTAGGGGCAGTCATCAGCACTAGGATGCTAATAATGAAGTTCATAGCTGAAGACGGGTAGGTAGGGTCCGTAAAAGGAGATATGGAAATGGCAGTCGCTTGCGACAACGCCAGCCTCTCCTTAAAGAAAAAATCTAAAGAGGCATCGGGGGTGTTTCTCGCCGACCTGGATGCCAGAGTTGATGACAAGCCCAGACCCGAACCAGAAGGGGACCTGGAAAAGTTTAGGGTCGGGAATACGGAAGAAAAGTTCACGTTCGTGAACAGAAACCTCCCCCATGGACTAAAAGAGCCTTTGATGAAAATGATTAGAGCCAATGGCGATTTGTTTGCTTGGACGCCAGCCGACATACCGGGGATAGACCCCCGACTCATGTCGCACCACCTAGCCATAAGGCCGGAAGCCAAACCAGTGGCTCAAAGGAGAAGAAAGATGTATCAGGAAAGGGCAGAAGAGGTGGCCAGACAAATGGCCAGCCTCCTCGAAGCGGAGTTTATCCGGGAACTGGACTATTCGACCTGGCTATCAAATGTGGCCCTGGTAAAAAAGCACAATGGGAGATGGAGGATGTGTGTGGACTACTCCGATCTCAACAAAGCATGCCCCAAGGACTGTTACCCCCTCCCCAACATTGATGCACTCGTCAATGCGGCCGTGGGGTACCGGTATCTGAGCTTCATGGATGCTTACTCCGGCTACAATCAGATACCGATGCACCAGCCAGACGAGGAAAAAACGGCATTCATAACACCAGGAGGAACCTATTGCTACAA
>NC_029787.2:17102167-17129996 GCF_000816755.2 Arachis ipaensis
CAATATATTATCATCGAATTTACCGGAAAAAAAATCTGACGATAAAAATTACCAGCGAAAATTTTTCAACGGTAATTAGCGGCGGACGAAAAAATCTGCTGGTAAATAATTACCAATGAAGTTTATTCCAATGATAATTCCGATGATAAATATATTACTGACAGATTTTTTTATAAATTCGACGGTACTCAATGTTTTTTTGTAATGTAATGATTGCATGATTAATTCAAAAAAAGCTGTAACTTAACAATATAAGAAGAGATAAAAGCATCAACAAAAAGAAAAAAAAATAAGAAAAGAGCAAAAATACTGTTCCGAGGGTTACCTGAAACTGGAGGTCGATCTCGGATGAGATCTTCTGTACTGGTCGGTATCGACGTGTCCGGCTGGTGAGTTGCGACCGGAGCTGTTGTGTCCGACTTGTTGGCTGGCTGCACTGTTGATCCTTGGTCACCGGAGGGTGGGGGGTACCTGCAAGAGACTCCGATGCTTAAGTTAGCACGGGTATTAAGCAGGTTTATTGTAGAATCAGAGTATGAGTTATATTTGGGTGCTCTAGTGTATTTATAGTAGTGTGGGCTGATCTTTCTGATAAGATAAGTTAGTTATCTTATCTTATCTTATCTTATTTTGAGTGAAGTCAGCTTATCTTCAAGGGAACCATCTTTATCTCTATAGGCTTGGATTGCCTTTGGATTTGGGTCGTATTCCTCTATTTGGGTCTTTTATTGGGCTTTCCTGTCGGTTTGGCCGACCTCTTTAGGAAGAGGTCGGGTAGCCTGATTTGAAGAGGTCGGTCGCTTTGTCGCCAATCATTCCAAGTCGAATAACTCGACCCAGGATATGAACAAATACTAAACCATTTTATTCATGGGAGTCGTTTTTTTTATTGAACTCATAATTAATACCAGTTTTTCTCTTTAGACTTAATAAGTATTTTCATATATATCTTTGAGTTAAGTCTTAGGACAATTTGATTTTTTTATATAAAGGAAAAAGCTATAGGCATTGAGAAAAAGTTTAACAAAAGTCATGAGAAAAAAGGGTAAGATATTAAGAAGAAAAACCATTAATAAATATATTGTAGTTAAGTCATTAATAAATATATTTTTCAATAACAAACTAGGCATACAAAAAGGATGACATTACCGCTTAGCTTGTTTTGCGAGAACTAGTTCACATGTCCGGTTTTTAACAATCAATATTAACCTTATTTAGAAGGCGGATATTTTCATGAAGATTTTATAATTGTCTTTATATATGTAAAGATGTATTTTTTTATTATTATATGATAAATTATAAAATTTGATTTGATATGTTATAAAAAAAAATTTAAGTGTGACCAAACAAATAAAGTTACTGTTACGGCCTGACCCAAACTAAATGTGGGTCGGCCCGACCCGGGCACCACCCAACCCAAACGGTTAGGAGCAAGGCGCCCGTTCGCCGACCCGGACACGCGTCCCTGATAGCTTCGTTACAGCTGTGCAGGGAGGTCTCGAAGAAGGTGGGCCTGTCCTTGTAGGGCCCACCTCTGGCACGGTATAAATGGGGAAGGACCTACCCTTCCCTCAAGGTACGTCACATGCCACTCTCCTCATTCGCCTGCACACTTCACTGACTTGAGCGTCGGAGTGTCTTTGCAGGTGACACCCCCTTCCACATTCGAAGTGCTCGGGACGTCGCTTACCCCAACCCGGTGACGTACGACCAGGCGAGATCTCCCCCCGCTTCAACCAGGACACCAACCCGAACCGTCCGGTACTCGACCTACCGAACATTGGCGCCGTCTGTGGGGATCGCCTGAATGGAAGTAGTACAAGGCCCTGGAGGAGCAGGGCGAGAAGCCGAGCAGAGAGGGGAACCTATCGTGGCGTCCTCGGAGGAGCGCACAAGATCCCCTCCTCGACGAACCACACGATCCCTTGAAAGACGCCCCTTCGGGGGGACCGGCAACAACAGTGCCAGGATAATGCAGGAACTGCGTCACAGAATGCAGGACCTAGAACATCGACTGGCAGATCGGGAACATCGCCAGTGAACACCCAAATCAGGCGACTCTCGTTCTCCCCCAAGAAGCCGCTCCCGACGCACACCTAGCCCAAGATCCGAATCTGAGAGCCCCAGGGAGGAAGGACGCACAAGGAGGCACCGCGACCCCCTCATATATGTCAGGCACAGGAGGCGGCGTGCCACAGATCACGCCACGTCAGATCGTGACCGGGAAGATGGTCGACGAGAAGACGACGAAGGGAGAACACGGCGAGCACGCGGACCAGTCATAGTAGGCGCGACCCCATTTCATCCTTCCATCCTCGAAGTCCTGCTGCCAAAGCACTTTGACAAGCCAACGAACATGAGGTACGACGAAACCCAAGACCCACAGGAGCACCTTACGGCCTTCGAGGCCAGGATGAACCTGGAGGGAGTAGGGGACGAGGTAAGGTGCCGCGCTTTCCCGGTCACCCTCGCGGGACCTACGATACGGTGGTTTAATAGCCTCCCGCAGGGCTCGGTGGCCAAGTTCTCGGATATAAGCCATGCCTTCTTGGCCCAATTCACTACCAGGATAGCCAAGGCAAAGCACCCAATCAACCTGCTTGGAGTGACGCAGAGGTCCGGTGAACCGACAAGAAAATATCTGGATCGTTTCAACGACGAGTGCCTGGAGATCAATGGACTGACCGACTCAGTTGCCAGCCTATGCCTGACAAACGGTCTCCTAAATGAAGACTTCAGAAAGCACCTCACGACAAAGCCAGTGTGGACAATGCAGGAAATCCAATGAGTAGCCAGAGAATACATCAATGACGAAGAAGTCAGCCAGGTCGTGGCTGCCAATAAATGGCAACCCTCCTATAGTCAAAACCGGCACCACGGAAGCGGAGAAAGGCAGAAAGAACACGCCAAAGACGGCGGTCCGAGTAAGAATCTCAGGCCGTTTCCTCGCGTCGGAAAGTTCACCAACTACACTCCCCTCACCGCACCAATCATGGAAGTTTATCAACAGATAGCCGAAAAGGGGATCTTGTCGAATCCCCGACCACTAAAGGAGCGAACAGGGGGGAACCGGAGCCTCTACTGTGACTATCACAAGGGCTACGGGCACAAGACTCAGGACTGTTTTGATTTGAAGGACGCGCTGGAGCAGGCAATTAGAGATGGAAAGCTAGCCGAGTTCTCCCACCTCATTAGGGAGCCGAGGAGATGGAACTGCGACCACGAGAGCGAGGACGGAACACGGGCAGCAAAGCGGCGTCAAGAGCCGGAAGAGAACGACCACGGCCTCACCATTGTAAACGTGGTAACAGCAAGAAACGCGGCACCCAGGTCGAAGTCGGCACATAAGAAGGACGCCAAGGTCCTCGCGGTTTCCTCATCCTCCGCGCGAAGCACCAAGAAACTCCCATCCATCTCATTCGGCCCGGAGGACCAATGGTTTGACGAGGTCGGGAAAAGCCCTCCCGTGGTCATAACGGCCAGAGTAAGAACCGGTCTCGTCAAGCGGATCCTCGTAGACACGGGGGCAGACTCGAACATCATATTCCGCAATGTGTTCGATGCTTTAGGCCTAAGAGACGCCGACCTACAGACTCACCAGCACGGCGTCGTAGGGCTCGGCGACCACTTCATCAAGCCGGACGGGATAATCTTCTTGCCGACCTCCGTGGGACAAGGTCAGAGGAGAAGAACAGTGATGGCCGAGTTCGTGATCCTACGAGACTCCACCGCTTACAACATCATCCTAGGGAGGAAGACCCTCAACGACCTAGGGGCAGTCATCAGCACTAGGATGCTAATAATGAAGTTCATAGCTGAAGACGGGTAGGTAGGGTCCGTAAAAGGAGATATGGAAATGGCAGTCGCTTGCGACAACGCCAGCCTCTCCTTAAAGAAAAAATCTAAAGAGGCATCGGGGGTGTTTCTCGCCGACCTGGATGCCAGAGTTGATGACAAGCCCAGACCCGAACCAGAAGGGGACCTGGAAAAGTTTAGGGTCGGGAATACGGAAGAAAAGTTCACGTTCGTGAACAGAAACCTCCCCCATGAATTAAAAGAGCCTTTGATGAAAATGATCAGAGCCAATGGCGATTTGTTTGCCTGGACGCCAGCCGACATGCCGGGGATAGACCCCCGACTCATGTCGCACCACCTAGCCATAAGGCCGGAAGCCAAACCAGTGGCTCAAAGGAGAAGAAAGATGTATCAGGAAAGGGCAGAAGAGGTGGCCAGACAAATGGCCAGCCTCCTCGAAGCGGAGTTTATCCGGGAACTGGACTATTCGACCTGGCTATCAAATGTGGCCCTGGTAAAAAAGCACAATGGGAGATGGAGGATGTGTGTGGACTACTCCGATCTCAACAAAGCATGCCCCAAGGACTGTTACCCCCTCCCCAACATTGATGCACTCGTCAATGCGGCCGTGGGGTACCGGTATCTGAGCTTCATGGATGCTTACTCTGGCTACAATCAGATACCGATGCACCAGCCAGACGAAAAAAAACGGCATTCATAACACCAGGAGGAACCTATTGCTACAAGGTGATGCCTTTTGGCCTAAAAAACGCGGGGACCACGTACCAGAGGCTGATGAACAAAATATTCAGCGATCTCATTGGCAAGACGGTAGAAGTCTATGTGGACGATATCCTTGCAAAGACCACCCAACCTGGTGATCTCATAAGCGACCTGGAGAATGTGTTCGCATCCCTCCGACAACACGGCATGAGGCTCAACCCGCTTAAGTGCGCCTTTGCCATGGAGGCTGAAAAGTTCCTGGGATTCATGATAACCCAAAGGGGAGTGGAGGCCAACCCTGAAAAATGCCTAGCGATACTCTAGATGAAGAGCCCGGGTTGTATCAAAGACGTTCAGGGATTGGCGGGAAGGTTCACCGCGTTGTCCTGGTTCCTCGGTGCATCGGCAGCAAAAGCCCTGCCCTTCTTCAACCTGATGAAGAAGGGAATAGCATTTGAATGGACTCCCACGTGCGAGGAAGTATTCAACCACTTCAAAGAAATCCTAGCAGCACCCCCGGTGCTCGGTAAGCCCAGAGCCGGAGAACCACTCTACCTATACCTGGCCATAACAGAAGGAGCGCTTGCAGCGGTGCTGGTGCGGGAAGAAGGGAAAGCCCAGCAACCAATTTACTTTGTGAGTAGAGCACTACAAGGGGCAGAACTTAGGTACAGCAAGCTGGAGAAATTGGCATTAGCACTCTTGACCTCTTCCCGCAGACTACGACAGTACTTCTAAGGTCACCAAGTGGTCGTGATAACGGACCAGGGGATTCATCAGGTGCTCCAAAAACCCGATTTGGCGGGAAGGATGATGACCTGGGCCATTGAGCTATCCCAGTACGATCTAAGCTATGAGCCCCGACATGCGATTAAAGCGCAAGCAATGGCAGACTTCCTAGTGGAAGTAACTGGAAATCTAACCGAGGACGCGGACACATGGTGGAAGCTCCATGTGGACGGAGCCTCCAACCAGACGTCCGGGAGCACCGGGATCATCTTAGAAAGCCTGGCCGGAGTCATCTACGAACAATCGATTAAGTTTGAGTTTCCCGTATCGAACAACCAAGCAGAATATGAAGCCCTCCTGGGGGACTTGGTACTAGCTCGGGAAGTCAGGACCACGAGGTTGGAAGTATGCAGCGACTCGCAGGTCGTCACCGCACAAGTAAATGGAAGCTACCAAGCCAGAGACTCGCTGCTGCAGAAATACCTGGAGAGAGTCAAAGAGCTGAGCAAACAATTTGAAGAGGTCACGGTCCAACACGTCCCGAGGGAAAGGAACATACGGACAGACCTCCTGTCCAAGCTAACGAGAACAAAACCTGGAGCTGGCAACCGATCCCTCATTCAAGGCATCACCAAAGAACCAGCAGTTGCCCTCCACCTGACCAAGACGAGCCCCTCCTGAATGGACTCCATCGTTGATTTCTTGCAAAACAGCAAACTCCCTAGAGATGAGAAAGAAGCCAAAGCATTGAGAAGGGAGGCTGCCAAGTACACGGTCATACAGGACCAGCTATTCAAAAAGGGACTTAGCCAACCTTTACTGAAGTGCCTACACCCCGGCCAGATGGACTACGTGCTCAGAGAGGTCCATGAGGGGTGCTGTGGTCACCATATCGGGGGCAAAGCCCTGGCAAGGAAGCTCATCTGAGCTGGGTATTACTGGCCGTCCATGATGAATGACTCTAGAGAATTCGTGAAAAAATGCGCAAAGTATCAACAGAACGCCAACTTCCACAAGGCACCAGCTTCTGAACTGAGCCTACTGACGTCCTCCCGACCTTTTGCACAATGGGGAGTCGACCTCTTGGGACCCTTCCCGGTCGGCCCAGGGCAAGTCAAGTACCTCATAGTCGCCGTCGACTACTACACCAAATGGATAAAGGCGAAACCGCTGGCCAGCATATCCTCATCCAATTGTAGAAAGTTCATGTGGAGGCAGGTGATAACCCATTTCGACATCTCAGAAATCATCATCTCGAATAACGGGATGCAATTCGCTGACAAGAAGTTCGCAGAATTTCTCACCGACCTAGGGATAAAACAGAAGTTCTCCTCGGTAGAACACCTCCAGACGAATGGGCAAGTGGAGTCTGCGAATAAGGTCATCTTACTGGGCCTCAAGAAGCGGTTAGACAGCAAAAAAGGTGCACGGGCAGATGAACTCGCCTCGGTTCTCTGGTCCTACCGAACAACCGAGCAGAGCTCCACGGGAGAAACCCCTTTTCTCCTAACGTACGGGGTTGATGCGGTGATACCCATGGAGATCAGCGAGCCGAGCCCACGACTACTTCTGACAGGAGTAGAAGAAGCAGTGGAGAAAGACCTGGTAGATGAGGCCAGAGAGATGGCCCACTTGTCGGAGGTAGCACTGAAACAAAGAATGGCCCTGCGCTACAACACCAAGGTGCTAAGGAGGGAATTTGAGGAAAATGACCTCGTCTTACGACGCAATGACATCGGTCTTCCGACCCCAGGAGAAGGAAAGCTGGCGGCAAACTGAGAAGGTCCCTACAGAGTCAAATAAGTGCTC
This sequence comes from Arachis ipaensis, assembly GCF_000816755.2. Taxonomy (NCBI): domain Eukaryota; kingdom Viridiplantae; phylum Streptophyta; class Magnoliopsida; order Fabales; family Fabaceae; genus Arachis; species Arachis ipaensis. Next base: position 17,109,224 of record NC_029787.2, read on the forward strand.
GGCAAGGGCGCATACAAATTGGAGAGACTCGACGGCAAAGAAATCCCGAGGACATAGAATGCAGGTAACTTAAGGAAATTTTATTCTTAGCTCGAGCACGCCAACCAGGCGACCCGACGAGCTCAATGATTTACTTTAACAAGCTCAATAATTTACTTTTGTCAAGTGCCTACCATGTCAGTATACTTGTTAATTGACGATTAATGTTTACTTGTCTAAATTCTCCCACCAACTATTTCCCAATATGTATCCACACATCATGTTTTTCAACGCATGGCAAACGAGACAACGATACGGCAACCCAGGATTGATCACCCCGGGAGCCAAACAAATCAAAGCCATAACAAATGGCCGCGATAATAAGACCGACTTGGTTTCGCCCAAGTTACCAACATAACAGCAAAATGGACACAAGCAATAAGTTCACACCGGAAAAACGGTAACAAAACAAAAGATGCTACTAAACAAACAAATAAAGGAGATAATCAGAAGCCGACCAAGCGACTATTAAAATATAACAAAATAAGTTTTAACAGTGTTCTACAGCAAGGTCACAAATACATGCAAAAAACATAAGGCACAAGAATTCACTTTCGGGGCATGTCAACTATCTTGCCGCCCTGGATCGTTTTGAAGACCCCAATGGCCGACGTATCGAAATCGGGAGCCAAGACCTTCACTTGAGCCCTAAGGGCCTCCTCGGTCATGAAGATTGCATTCTTTCCCTGCTCCTTGACCGCCCTATGTTTCTTTTTGAGCTCCTCAACCTCAGCTTGAGCGGCTTTAGCCGACGAGATGGCCGCGTCAAGCTCCTTTTCCATAGCGACCACCCGACCTTGTGCGGCACTAAGCTGGCTCTCTAGAGTCATCTTCCGCTCGGTTAAACGGGAGACGGTGGCATCGAAAACCTTCAATTTCTCCTCGAAAGATGCAACCTTCTCCTCGGCATCCTTGCACCCCTTCTTAGCCGCGGACAGTTGTTCCTGAAGCTTTTCAACCTGGGCTTTGAATTCGTTGTTGGCCTTGGCAGCAGTTTTGAGTTTCCTTCGTAATGACTGCATTCCCGACAACTCGAACTCGGCCTTCCGAGCTATTACCGCTCCGCGGAGAAGCGTGCGATACATCCACCTCGCCTGCCCCGCGAGCTCGGTGCCAAGAAAGTGATCTTCCATGCCAGGGATCAGCTGGTTGTCAATGAAAGCCCCAGCATCGAAATTCCTCTCCATCACAGTGAGAGTTCCTTCCGGGCTGGAGGATGCCCTCTGCCTCTTGGGAGTAGGGATAAGCCTCAGGCCATCATCCTCTTGGTGAGTAGAGGACGAGTACCCAATGCCGGCCGTCTCCTCGGGAATAGGAGAAGCTCGCATCCCGGCAGAATTCTTGTCAGACATCTCGGTGTCCCGAGGCGAAGGCACAGCTTGATCCTTCTTTTCTTCAGTAGGGTCCTCCGACTTCCCGGCAACCTTCTCATCAGCCTTCTCCTCATCACTATCCTCCAAGAAGGTCTTGTACAAACCCTCGAGTCCGGTTACCGAAGCAGACATCTCCACTGCGACAAACAAACAAACACATCAGTTGTAAAGCCGGCACAATCAAATAAAATGATAAACAATGCGAAAATACAAGACAAAGCAGCTCACAAATATAACTCCTGGCGACCTCCCATTCACCCATGAGGAGATGGGGGTTCACGTGATTCTTTCCAAAAACTGCCCATAACACGTCGGCAATTCTCTTATTTACAGCAGAGATTCCCTTATAGGTCACCTTTATAAAGGTGTTAGACCCCGCCCCGAAGCTCCAGTACGTCGGGATGAGGTGCTCCCCCTCCAACGACAACCAGAAGGGATGCCGACCTTTGGCGGGATGGACCTTAAAATATTTATCCTTGAACTCATGATAAGAGTCCTCGAACAACCCAAATATCCTCTGACCCTGGGCGGATCGGAAGGACAAGAACCCTTTCCTCGTTTTTCCCTCCTTGGAAGGATTAGTGGGGTTGAAGAAAAAGAGAAAGATGTCAACAGACACCGAAAGCTCGAGATATTCACACACCATCTCGAAACAGCAGATAGAAGCCCAACTGTTCGGGTGTAGCTGTGACGATGACACAGATATTCGGTTGAGAAGCGCCATCTGGAAGTCAGAAAACGGGATGCAAACGCCCACCTGGGTGAACATGGCCTTGTAAAACCAAATCCAGTCGGCAACCCGGGGGGAGTGGAAATTAATTTCATACAACCGTTCATTAGGAGCGGGAACGAAGACATCATAATTGGCCTCCTCGTCTGTCCCTCCACACAGATACTCACCTTGTCGGAACTCCGTCAACTCCCCCTCATCAATCTGATTTGGCGAATCCTTCACATCGGAAGTCACCCAGGCGTAGGGATCGTAATTCGCGGCGGAGGGAGAAGCCTGAGAAACGGTGCGAGGCATACCTACAGTGGGGGTACCACTCCGTTAGTCTATGAGGTCGGGAGTCCAGAAAAAGCCCAGAAACTATATTTGTCCTATCCAACAATTAAGATCAAGCATGGCTAAAAGCTATCTATCATACAAGCTATCTGAGAGCCTATCCTGGAATGGTAACCCCCTAACGCACCTACTTGACACTAAAAAGTTATCTACCACGCAAAAACCAAACAAACAACAAGAACAAGAAGCAAATATAGACAACAAACGTACAAGAAAGACACCAATAAGGATAAGAAAACAACGAAGCAGAAAAGAGAATGGATTGATGCTTACCTGGATTAGTTGCGAAAACTGGGAAGGAAAAAGGGAAGATGCGCAAGGATGCTAGAACGAAGCTTTGAGATTTTTGGGAGTGAAGAAGAGAGAGATAGGAGGAGCAAGAGTGGGAGAGGAAAAACCAAGGCAAAACTGTTTAAAACTGCCACTCAAGAAGCGCGAAAGGCCTGGGGGTAAAATGGTCTTTGCATACAGGGTTTTCCAACCCATTATGAGCATTTAATGCTCTATGCGAAGAACGAGGCGACAAGCGGCCGTTCCAACAACGAACAGACACGCGCGCAAGAGGCACGTCCCCCCCACGGACGGTCGACCTGGCGACAACGCACAAAAGGAGAGAACACGCCACCAACGACCCTCACGGTCGTTGCTGGCGCGTCGGGGCACTGTTACGGCCTGGCCCAAACTGAATGTGGGCCGGCCCGACCCGGGAACCACCCGACCCAAATGGTTAGGAGCAAGGCGCCCGTTCGCCGACCCGGACACGCGTCCCTGACAGCTTCGTTACAGCTGTGCAGGGGAGATCTCGAAGAAGGTGGGCCTGTCCTTGCAGGGCCCACCTCTGACACAGTATAAATGGGGAATGACCTACCCTTCCCCCAAGGTACGTCACATACCACTCTCCTTATTCGCCTGCACACTTCACTGACTTGAGCGTCGGAGTGTCTTTGCAGGTGACACCCCCCTTCCACATTCGAAGTGCTCGGGACGTCGCTTACCCTAACTCGGTGACGTACGACCAGGCGAGATCTCCCCCCTCTTCAACCAGGACACCAACCCGAACCGTCCGGTACCTGACCTACCGAACAGTTACATTTTTAATACAAAACTTTTTATAAAAAAATATTTTTAACATCTTCAATTGAGTAGATGTCTCTTTAGAATTCTAGCAAAGAGTTTGAGTGTTTGAGGCAGCTAATAAGCATTGCAAGAAAACCAAACAATTCCTATGTGTAAATTGGCGAACCACTGAACCTACGAAGTGCCTCATGCATGAGAAGTTGGGGTATTATGTCCTATGAATCCCATAATTCTAAATTTAAAAAAATAAAAACACACACACACACACGTATGTTTATATACACACACGCGCCAGGTACCTCGGATAAATCTAAGATAAATTATAAAGATAATTAGTATGTTTATATTATGGTAAATATGATAATTATAATATTTTAAAAGTGTTGTTAAAATTAAAGTAACATTTTAATTATTAAACGTCTTTTAAAAAGTGTTACTCAAAAAAAGTGTTACTAAAATTAAAAAATATGATTTTAATTTTATCATATTTACAGTCATTATTGTAGTATAATTATACTAAAATTCACTAAATTATAGTATCCTAATTGTCATTTATACTTTGAGCACCGCTAGGGAGACAATGAAATATGTATACAATGTATACAATGGGCTATTTATTAGGCCCAATTAAAATTAATGAAGAAAATTAACCCATCAAAAACCCTAATCCTATTATGGCTGTTTAGTTTAACACACGACCCAATTTCTCATATTTTCACTTTTTCCCCAAATCACTCAACCCTTTTGTTTCGCCGTTTTTCCCCCCACACCCAAACCCTTCCAATCTTTACACACACCCGTGACGGCATAGAACCCTGAGCTCCGCGACTTGCAACCAAGGAAGGTCACCCCTGAACACAGGACTCCTCATCGTTGGCATCAAGGACGGCGCACTGTTGCTGCTAAACATCCCGCCGTCTCTGCAACCGAGCCGCTGAGCGCGATGCCGCCGATCAGAACTGCAACCAAGGAGCCCTCACCGACGAACCAAGCAGCATCAAAGTCTCCTCGCGCGGGCAGTTTTCTCTCCTAGCAGCGGAGTAGCCGAACCGGGAAAAACAGTCGCCTGCTCGTCAACAGTTCACCGGAAACACAATGAACATCATGACCGGAAGAATCCTAACCATCCAATGTAAGTGGGTGTAGTTGTTCATTTTTCATTGGTAATCGCTGTTGCATGTTTGAATGTAGATAGATTTTGTTGATTAAATCCGTGATTACCCATGGTGAAAAAGCAATAGTTGCGATTTTAGTATCGCGGAGCCTGTGGAGTATGTAGTTAGTTTAGGTTGTTGAAATTCATGGTGATTTAACTTTGGCGCGGGAAAGGTTAGAAATATTTGGGATCGTGTTTATATAGTAGTTAAATTTAAATATTTTTTGTCCCTTCCCGTGTGGACCATGTGCATGCAACGTAACGTAAACTGGCTGACCATTGTTGAAAATTGGTTGATATTTGCTGGATGGTTACTTTAATAGGATATTGGATAGTTATTCTTCAAATTTTTCTCAAGTCTCGACAATTTCTAATTCTTGCTATGTTGCTATTGTCACTGCAGCCGAAGAATTAGCTGAAATTATTGTTATTGGTTTGTAATAAAAAAATAATTTTTATCACAGGCCTGGACCGTTAGATTTTTAAACCCGGACGTCAAAATTGCATCTAGGAGACTCTAACAAGGTAATATCTGCTGTATGGATATAAAGAAAGGGTTGATGCACTTGAGGTGCGTCTTTGTGTTATGCTGTTTTGTGCAAACTAAATTTGATTATGTTTTTATTTATTGTATTTAACTCATGCTTCCAGATACATGAGCAAGATAAGTACACAATATAAGCTTTTTTTTATCTTTTTTTTTGTGTGTGCCTCAGGATGCAATAAAACAATCTCAATATCTCAGGTTCAAGCTTTCAACAAGATAGGTGTCCAAACCCTTTGGTTTAGTGTTCCTTAGATTTTCATTTTCATGACATTTATATTGGTTTATACGACTTTACATCACGATCTCCACTTTCTTTTGTTCTGTTTTTATTTGGTTGTTTGAAACCTTTTTTAGATTCAGCGTGATTCATGTATCTTTCATCTGTGTTCCAACCTATTGGTAAGCGGTTTAGGGCCGTCACTGAATCTCGTGCAAAGAAGAGGAATGAAACATAAAATGTGTCTTGAAATGCATTTTATACTTTGTAAACACTCTTGTTTATTATGTCATTGAGTTGTTGGTCCTTATCATAGTTGCTGGGGAGATTTAGTTGGATGGGTACATAAGTTTCTAATATGGCCATCGGTGTTGATAGATGATGTTAACGCAGGAAGATTGGGATAATTTGCTTTGATAAACCGTGCATGATATGTGGTTGTTTTTGGTGTGTTTGTAATTGATGGATGTGATCCTCCTATTGGTTTGTTAGTAATTTCCTTTGTGCAATTTGGATGGTCGCTTTGATAGGGTATTGGATGGTTGGATTTCGTATTTGCTGCTATGTCTTCATGAGTTAGTTTTTTATCTCATTTATAGATGGTTACAAAAGGGAAATTATGAGGTTTGATCTTTATATGAAAAAGGCTATAATCTTTGAGGCCAATATTTTCTTATCTGCCTCGATACATAAGTATGATATTGTCGTGCCATATAGCGTCCAATAATTAAGGTTACGTCAATTGGAATGTAATTTAATGCTATTATTTACGTAATTTGGCTGCAGGTTACCTGCCTTTTTTGTAAGAGTTAATGACTTAGATTGCCGGCTGAATATTGCGTGGGTAAATTATCACGGTGCTCGACCAAACTAATCCCTAAACCGGCCGAAGACACACTCAGATGGGTAAAAAGGTATCCGATTGATTACATGAATAAATGAACATATTTGGTTATTTTTTATGAAAATATGCTGATCCTTTTTTGTTTTGCTCAACAGAAATTAGTTGAGACGCGATGCTCACTTTGCTACATTAACAACTTATTTACACATTTGGAACGACATAATGAGTAGGCTAAGTTGGCGGAGATTGAGGCCATTGGATTTGATTTCCTGCGCCGGGTACCACAATGGCATGTGAAGCAGATCATCATGCTCCAACTAGCTAGGGCCTATGACATGGAGACAAACACTTTAAGAGGGTCGTCGCCGGGGACATTCACATTATCGCCAAACTTATCGGTAATGTATTCGGCATACCTTCTCGAGGTTAGTGTAAGTTATGTAAGATGTAAAACTCCCGCTGAGTGGTTATGCTTTTTCTGATGTTGACACGTACTGATTGTGGTAAACTGTTTCATTTCGGGCAGGTGACCCAATACCGGAACTGCAGAAAAAAAATGAATCGCATTTGGCAATTAAGAGATAATTTCAGAAGAAAACTACAACCTAGCTGCGGGAATTTGTCTTTGCCTGTCCGATAGAGACCGAGCAATAGAGGATGACCTTTAGAAGATACTTTATCATGGTTGTTTTGAAGATGTTTCTTAACCCCACAAGCCAGCAGACTATTTCTTCATGGCACCTCCCTCCGATATTGGATGTCTCTAACCCAAGAAGATTTCATTGGCCGTATCAGATATTAAAGGGGTGCGAGATGCGATAAGGAAATTCCAAGACGAGAACTGGGAAACATGCGGTGGGTGCATGTTCGTGTTGCTGGTATTGCAAATAAATTACGTAAATTTAAAAACCATCTATGGCTTTAGGTGTAAGTCCTAATATTTAAGTTACTTGTGCATAGGTTTTGCACTTTCAGCGCTTAAAGCATGGTCCGTTGCATGCATGTTATGTACCCGAGCCTTGGATTGTTGAATGGACCACTAATGAACTTGATAAGAAGGCTAACCATGTTATCTCACAGGTTCAATTTCTATTAGTCTCTTTTTAACAATCCAGTGAAACACAGATGCAATTGGAGGTTCACGTTGATGTTTTTCATCTATTTGTTGTCCCATATTGAACACACAGGGTTGCATAGTCAACAATGCAAGGAAACAGAAAAAAAAGAAGAAAAAACAGACTCCTAGTGAAACAGTTAACGAGAAAGGAAGGAGTAAAAGGCCCCGCAAGGACGCTGACCAATCACCGTCTATCCAACGTAGGACTACATCTCAGCCAAGCTATAAGGATTCGGATAAGGTGATCTGCTTTCTTTATGATGGATTGTGAGCTCATTTAATTGGATCCTTACTTATCCAAGCGGATGGTAGATTCTTATCATAAAATTTGCTTGTACAACTTTGGAAAGTTATTTCAGTATGTGGCTGCATGGTTGGTTTTGATGTATGGTATTTATAAATGAAAACTTGGGAGAGCTGATTTTAATGACCGTGAATGCTATTTACATGGTTTTATGTTGAATGCTTGTTTGAATACATTTGTTGTGTCTTATTTTTTGTTAAGTTTTTATTTGGGTTGAGTTTGGTAATTAAACAGATGCAGCTAACATGCTCAACTTAGGTTCTGAGCTGAACTAGATATATAACTTATGATTTATTTATTTCCATGGCTTTTTATGTATGAAATAATTGATTTATGCGGCTGCCAAGTTGATGGATTGTATGAAAATAGTTTTCATTGATGATTAGTGTGGTTGTATAGTATGGTTTTATGTTGAATGCTTGATTGAATTCATTTGTTGTGTATTATTTTTGTTAAGTTTTTATTTGGGTTGAGTTTGGTAATTAAACAGATGCAGCTAACATGCTCAACTTAGGTTCTGATCTGAACTAGATATATAACTTATGATTTATTTATTTCCATGGCTTTTTATGTATGAAATAATTGATTTATGCGGCTGCTAAGTTGATGGATTGTGTAAAAATAGTTTTTATTGATGATTGGTGTGGTTGTAATTGAGGGCTGTGATGCTCCACGAAGGATGTTCATGTTTTTCGTAGGCCTTTTGGGTGTTCACTTTAGTGGTGTTGTTGATGTTCACTTTAGTAGGGCTTTGGATGGTTGGTTTTTATGATGTTTTTTTAGTTTTATCTGTTGGATTGTTACTCGAGTATCTGATTGGATGGTGTTATGTAAACCGATGCCTTTAAGATGTTCAAAGGGGTTTTGATCTGAATTGGATTGCTAACTTTAGTATTTTCATGCATCCTTCTTTATCTCTGTACATTCCTTCATTGTTTGGTGTGAAACATGCTGTGATTTGCATGTAGTTTTTAATTCTTTTGAAAGTCCAACAGTGTGGCAAGGTCGACAATGGAAGAAATCAGCAGCGCAAGGACTTCGACCAGTCGCCACCTACCAGGAGCCGGGCAAAACCTCAGCATAGGGATATCGATGCGCATAAGGTCGACATTAACATGCTTCCTGTAAATTATCCAATCTTATTCTTTGATCAACTGTATAAAAACTTAAACCCTATATGTTTACCCCATGAAACCAGCCTCTTCCACTAATCTTGATAAAAAAATGAATGCAATGTCTAACAAATCTTAACTTTTGCTAAAGGAACTTAACAATGACATGAAGCCACCAACTTGTTCGGGATCAGCCTGGCCTACAACAGCACCAAATCTTACATCTTGAGTTGACTCCGGACAAACCACCTGGTGAACAAAACAAAAGGTCAACAGTTAACTCCTTCCATAGTACTATACCAAATAAAGATGCTGGGTCGAGGTTGATACACACATGTACCGAGGGGTCATGCTTGTTTTTCCTCCGAGCAGATTTTTTAAAAGACTTCTCCAGGGCAGCGCTGAGTCTCTTACTCTTTGGCCGGCCCTTTGTGTTGATCTTCAATGGGGCTTGGATGTCCATCACACCGACAACGTTCAAACTTTGTGAGCCAATATTGTTGTGGGAGTCCGCCACACTCTCGGACCTCTTCTTGGCACGGTGAGCAGTCAGCTTAGCTCTTGTTTCTTCCAGAGCAGCATGAAGCAAGGCTGTTTCTTCGTCGTCATTTACAAAATCCTAAGCAATGTTGTAGAAGTGTGCACATAGTCCCCTGAATACAACATGACTCTCATCCGACCGATTGACGTCGTGACTACTCTTGACATAAGTATGCCTGCGCTTCATGTTCTTGCTCCAACGAGGGAGAACATATCGATTAGGTACTTTATACACCTTGTAAGAATGGAAGACTTCAAGACAATGACAGCATAACACGCCTGAACTCTCAAATAGATTGCACTCACAACGAACCTCGTGTGTGGATCGATCAAAGTGGACGTCGTATGGAACACAAAGAATAGTATCATTCACTAGTTTTTTCTCTTCCACCTTTATGCATACCAATGGCCCTTGTTCAGCAACAACAGAGACTCTGTAATTAGTCTTCTTGACAAACTCAGTTTGAACATCCCTAAACATGCTGGTAGTGTACTCCTACTGAAATTGTCTCTCCATAGGTGAGCTCGTTGCACAAGGGATAACCCCCCTCGAGTCTGCTGCATCATCCTCCAATTCCCTTTGCTCCTTAATTCCAAGCACATTGTCATATTCGTGAACAAATTGGACCAAGCTAGTCCGACTGTGTAAGAAATTTCCGTAGAATGAGTGCATGCTCTCACTCCTTTGCGTGCTCCTCATGGCAGCCCAAAATTCACCCTTGAAGTATATTGGGACCCACATGCGTCGATCATCAAAGAGGTCTACATAAAGAAAAAAAAACCTCTTATTAAATCATATAAAACCACCTACCAAAAAGATTTTAATTAATGAGCAAAAAGTAATTGTACACTAACAGACCTGACAGCCATGTGTTGTTATGTAAGTTGTGCTCATCTATGAATTCAGACCAGTTATCCTCGAATGACTTCTCGGTTCGAGAGTTCCACACAATATCATTGAAGTCATCATACAACTCCCTGTACCGGCGGTAACTTCTTCGTAATGTGCCAGATGCACCACCGGTGTCGTGTATTGGGTAAGACATTTTTTATTGCACGGAAAATGGATTTGCATTGATCGGTAATGATCTGCTGTGGAGCAGTTCCCATGCACTTCACCCATTGGCTGAAAACCCACTCATAACTTGGGATTTTCTCATTTCCAAGAAGAGCACAACCAAGGATTGTCGACTTACCATGGTGGTTGACACCGACGAACGACGCAAACAGTAATCCATGCCTATACGCAAAAACAGTAACAAAAAACAAATATCACTCATGACCAAACAACGGAAAAAATATAGAAAAATAACACCAACATAACTACTCCATACTTGTTTGTGCTATATGTGCTATCAAGTGACACAACATCTCCATAATATTCGTACGACGCCCTACACCTTGCATCCACCCATACTGCACTCCAAAATTTACACTCATCGTCCAAATTCACTGAATAGAAGAAGTTTGGATTGATGTCCTTCATTCTCATGAAATAGTTCATCATCTCTCTGACATCCGCATTGACATTGCTGGTTCAGAGCCTGGCTGTAATATAATTTCGTAAATCATTTTCTGAGTATCCCAGGTTAGATGGGCCCCCAGACTCATTTGCCAAGCTAGAAAAGTCTTGTTTGGTCGAATTCCAGCCTCATCATTATCCTCGATCACGCACTTCACATGCATGGTCAGCTTCCTATACTCATGGTAGTACATCGCCTTTCTCGCTGAACATGAGTGCGAGTGACTCAACTCCACCTTGAAGCAAACCCAGTCTTGCGTCTCCTTATCAAACTTCACGTATATCCTTGCCTTGCACCCAGCGGCTGAGATCCTGTTCTTCCGCATTGACGCTTTGACACGAGACCCGCGATACCCATCCCTATTTGTCGTCCGTATCTTAGTTGCAAATCTGACTTTCTTTGCGTATGTCACATAGAATTCATTAGCCATTTGCAATTGCTCATACCACATTCCAACACTTGCTATTTCGTCTTCTCGAAGGCCATCGTGATCCGGTACCTGAGCATTAAATTAAAAAAAAAAACAAAACCGTTAATATTCAAAATCAACCATGTGGTTTAGGACAACAAAAAATTAAACTTGAGTCCAAACCTGGTGACCAGGATCCATCTCTTCACTTCCAACCTACGAAAGATCCAACAGCGGCATGGCCTACAATTGCAAAATAAACGAACAAATGTAAAATCAGGAATCATAATTGGAGAAACCTTTAGTAAATGTCATGTAAATAGACCCTCCCTAAACACCACAGAAAAGCAAGACAAATATAAATTTTTATTCCTCGGGATTCTTTCCTTTTTGTTATTATTGTTCAGCAATGAAACACATTATCTTATACCTATTTAAGATTCTATAATGTACAGTACATTTATACATGGTCATGAAGTGACGCGACCTATTCACCACACTTCAATACATTATAAACAACTTTTCTTTTATTCTTAGATCATAAATCAATTAAAACTAGTTGCTTTAGTTTTAGAAGTATGAATTATTTTGACTTTTCGAATAATTCAATGTGCACGGGAGGATGGTTACTGTCCCAAGCATTAGAATACAGGATAAAACTAGAATCCAAACCTCGTAACTAAGATCTATCTCTTCACTTCCAACCTCAGTAACATCCAATAGTGGCATGGCCTATAATCACGAAATAAACACCCAAATCAAATTCATGAAAACTATTTAGATAATCAACTAGTAAATGAGATGCACAAAAATCCTCTCCAAATTCCATAGATAAGGATACAAAAATATAACTGAACACTATAACAGAGGCGCTGCTTAGCGGCGGTTTTAAACCGCCGCAAAATCAAAGGCCGGCGGTTTAGTGGACCGCCCTGGTTATGGGCGCCGGGATTAGGTTTTGCGGCAGTTTCCAGCAACCGCTGGTATAACCGCCGCTGAATCAGTATTTTGTGGCAACTACATTTAGCGGCGGTTTTAAACCGCCGCGATATATAAGTATTAGGATTTAGTCCATTTTTTACCGGTGGTTACGAACCGCCGCAATGTTATTACGTTTTTTAATTTATGACTATTTGCGGCGGTTATAAAACCGCCGCTATTTTTAATACAAATTAAAAAAAATCCTTGTAAAAAACACTGATTTTTTTTGTTTAATTTTAAAGATAATTTTTTTTGCCTTTTTTGGATTTTTTAATGCTATAAATCTTAATTTTTTTATCTATTGAATAAAAATTTGTGGCAAAAATAACAAAATTAACTGGAAAACAAAATAATATCTTGATAAAAATATCAACATAATAAATCTCTTGCTAAGAATTGCATAATGATATTAAAAAAATGTTTGCTTCAAATCAAAATAAGTCCAATCCTAGGATTCTATTTTGTCTCTGTCCTTCCACGGAATTCATCTATGCGATACTATTGAGTAAACAATCTGCATAAGAATAAATAACAATGTTTTAGTCTAATTAAACAAGCGAACACACACTTAAGCCAGTGATATATATGACTTTTGATACTTAGTTATAAAATACTACCAAGTTAGTATTTTTTTCTATACTAACCTTGCTATTGTCAATATTCGATGGTAGTAAGTTTTTTCTTGACGTATACATTGGTTTTTCTGCTTCATAAAAGCAAAATCTGGATGGCTGAATTTACAAACATAATGTGACTGATCTTAAATCCTAATAAATGGAAATTAGTTAATGAAGTATTTTTGGTAGGAAACAAAAACATAATTGTAAACTTGCTGCTAGATTATGATAAACATGACACTTACATATTCGGTGAGGAAAAAATTTGCCTCAAAGAGTGATCTGATTGTCCCTATATCCTCCCAATAGTCATTGAAGAGAAAAGCCTGCAAAATATTAGGGAAAATTATTAGTTATAAGATTAAAAAAAAAGACAAAATAAAAATTGAATTATGAGAAAGTCCAAATTAGCGGCACGAAATTGACTTTAGTATAAAATTGAATGCACAATAATATTATTCCTATAATATTATACAAATCGTAATTTTTATATAAATCTTATTCATTTATAATCTTATTCTTTTAATCTTTATTAGCATAAGGTATACTGAAAGGAGAAAGCCAATGACAAAGGTAATGGTAAATCAATAAATAAACAATTTTTCAAAATAAAATTGTTTAGTCAGCCGAAGATTGTTTGTTCTTTTCCCTTATACATTTTGATCAATCAACTAATGAAGTAAACCGCAAGCATAAGCCATGTGGAGCATGCTTAGTTACTCAATCAAATGCATCACACATGCTTTATATATACTCTCCCATACTTTTATAACACTTTCTATAAAGAAATGGAAGAAACTAAAACATTAACCAGAGTTAAAAGGGGATCTGTAGCAACAACTATGTATGTTTGCAATTTGCATAGTAATATCATCACAAATGTCTAATGCTAAATAAAACAGCCAACGAGAATTATGAGAAAGACAAAGAAAGAAAGAAAGAAAAGATTCAAGATTAGAAGAATAATTTCAAAACCCACATAAAACTAGGTTACTGATCCTAAGGCCTAAGCCAATGATAGAGGCTACATGATCTACCACAAATTTCAAGCAAAATATATACTACGACCTCTCTTTAAACATGATGCACCTTTACACAGTCACAAAAATTACAATGGATAACAGAGTGTGTTGTGTGAGAAACATAAAATGCAATGAAATATTCATACACTTGAGTAATTTGACGGCTCTCATGATTTCCCCAGGTAAGTGTAATTCTATCCCTATAGCGAACTTTCAAGGCCACCAGAACTGTAACAGTCTCCACAGAATAGTGCCCACGATCTGCATTAATTAAGCGATTAACATGAGAAATGCCAGTAGCTTCATATATTCAAAGGCTACATAATGTGATCTTCGATATTGCCAAAGGAAACATCCTATTATAACATTCTTCAATGAATCTATTACATTTAAATTGTTCAACATAATGTCCTTCAGGAAAGATAAGACTATTATAGCTAAATATTTAACTCCTGCTTAGGGGCTTACTTTCTGCCGTAAAAAACCAAAAGGTTTTCACTTATAGACTACGATAATTGAAAATGTATCAATCTTTAATTCAATTTGTATCACTCAATAAAAACATAACACAACTTGTACTTATTATGTCCTCAGCAAAATAGCAAAAGGATAACATGGACATCAAAAGTTTTAGTCCTCACTGAAAACATCCTAGAAAAGCATCTCATGCCATCATCATTCCAATTATCAAGAGAAAACTATATAGAAAATACACCAATCTAGATATTTATAATTCATTTTACATTCATTACTCAAATATGATAAATGGATAAATACAAATATTTAGTTTGTCTCACCTTACTGCCCATAGTGTAAAAGAATAACTACACTCCCATTACAAGAACTCAAGAACTGTGAATGCATTTTCTTACACAAATATGATAAATGGATCACCTGCAAATTGATGCATATATGTAAATACTTCGAGCCAGCTTTCAGCAACTTCCTCTTGACCATCCTTCCTTATAAGTCGTTTGAACAAACCATACTTGTATCTTAGACTAAAACCCCATGCATGGAAATTCAATGTTGCCAAGGAGTTCACAAAGCAAGAAGCAAGGCGGCCTAATCCTCTGTTCCCAAGGGTGGCATCTGGCTCCTGCGGATTGGATTATACATCTATTCACTCTATAATAAAGCTCAAACAAATTACTGAATACTGACAGTAGCACCAAAAAAATGTAAAGTTTGAGATAGTGTTTATAAGAATTCAATTCAATCAATGTGCCAATTAGAAATATATTACACAGCAGCTTGCGAAAGTGTTTCCACATGTCCTGTAATATGTAAAATGGTAGACTAAGGGCCATCAACGTGGCCTAATAACAATCCCTAATAACCAACTGAACAGTTATAAAGTCAAGAGAGATACTAACAAAAGGTGCCAGAAGTTGTATCTTGGGACTTTTAAAACATATTTAAAACACTTGGTATATTGTCGAACACTTGGCATGCAAAAGCATAAACAACACAAAATAGTATTAGCAAGCATTCTTTGCAACACCAATTCAAAATTCAGCACCAATGACATGAAAAATCAGCAGCATTTCGCAGTGTCTCAACAGAGTATCAGTCAATTAATCCAAACAAATTAAAATTCAAACTCAAGAAGCTATTAACAACATGTTTAACTATGTATAAACTAACACTAATTCTAATAAATCCTAATTCTAACCTAAACTCAACTAACAACAGCAAATAATCCTAACCAAATCAAATTAACACTAAAATCAACATATAACTAATACTAAATTAACTAAAACAGAGAAGAAAAAAAAGATAATTTGAGAACTTAAGTCAAAGAACAGAGCAAGAACAAAGGAGAGAGGGATGCAGTGGCAGTGACCAGTCGCTGCTGCGTTTGAACTCGCTGGAACTAAAGTGGCTCTGTTCTGATTCTGCGACTGGGAATGAGGGAGGCAAGGGCCAGCTAGAGAGCCACAGTGCGAGGTTGTAAGGAGGGGAAGAAGATGGTTGCGACGGTGCAGGATGGTAGCCCCCGACAGCGAGACAGAGAAGGCAGGAGACAGGGGAAGAGAAAGGGAGAAAGGGTTTTCGCGGTGGTTGTTCGGCGAAGGTGGAAGAAGAAGAAAAAGAAAGAAGGGAAGAAGAAGAAGATGATGACAGTGGTGGTTCTGGGGTTCTGATGGAGACGTCGGGGGTGATGATCGATGTTGGCTCTGCGTTGGTGGTCGAAGAGAACCTAGGGCTGGAGTGAGTAAGTGACAGCCACGGGGACACGTAGGGCCACTGGCTCTCTTCATAATTTGATTGCAGGAGTTGGTGTTGGTGCCTTTTGTAGCAGAAGCCCAGACTGCTACCATAACGGCCTCTATTTTGTTAATTTGCGGCGATATAATAAACGGCCACCAATTTATTGCCGCTATCCTCCATTTTTGTTGTAGTGGAACCACATCATCCTACCCATATTAATTTGAAAAAAATGCATCAGTATCACTTATTGATAGAAACTAAATTACTTATTTTATTTTACCTATTATATAAGCATTTTAACTACTACTATTCTCTGTGCTACATCACACTGTGTACCACCGATATAAAAAAGCAGCACATACAACCACCATGCACTTATTTCATTACTGAGTTTTCAAATCCAATGTCACTACAATGGCATTTTTAATGCATAGGCCATCTATCATGTATACTCACACATATATTCCAAATCTAAACATGCATGCCTCTTATTATTCTATTTAGCTTATATTTTCAGGAAAACTCTTAACAATAATAATGCAGTTAGTTTTATTTTATATTATTTAACAATATACTACACTAAGAATAAAGTTTTTTTTTATATTATTTAGCAATATACTACACTAATAATATTATTCTTTAGGCATCAAGCACATCATGGGTGATTACTTTTAAACTAGCCACTTGTCCAGCGTACCAATTACATTGCTTATACATGCTGGTTTAAATTTGCATATTTAAATTGGTATATCTACATAGGATACTCCACAAAAGAAATATTTTCATCGCAGGTAAAATCCACATTCCATGACTAATTAACGCACTCATATCCTCCATACATAGATGCGCACCATGAATTTAAAACCACCACAAATATGGTTAATTGAAGAATAATCATGATTTATCGAAGTAAGCAATTAACATAAAATAACAGAAACACTCCACCTGCACTAACGATGAACATCTAAATCTTATGTAAATAACCATCCATGGTGAACAATTCAACGAACCATTCTCACCTTATTAGACTGCTGACCGTCGGCGACAAAATGGTCAGGAGCGTCTTCAAGTGGTTTCGGTGAATTGTGATCAGGAATGGATGATGGAACATGACACGGAGACTGCACGACATTGCACGCCATTTACGAACTACCACGCCGTGATGGACGTATCAAAGGAGAGACACTCGTCACTCCTTTATCTTATACCGTCAATAAACAGAATAGACCACACGCCGGCTAGGCAGGTGGACTTGATGCGGTGCCGCCAGCAGAGCCCTCACACGCTCGGAATGCGATTCTGGGCGTTCACCGGTGCGGACCTCGACGTCTCCGGGAGCGACTTCTGGTGATAACACACGAGCCAGGGAGAAGATGAGATACCACCGTCGGCGAGAGGGTTTGCGTTCTTGGTTCTGTCCCTGCCGTTCATAGAGAGATGATCGTGGTTTATGTTTTCGTTTAACTGAATCCTAATTTTTTTAAAAATTCAAATTAGCAAATCTTCATAATTAATGATTGTAACCATAATTCAATTTTAATTTCAATTAAATTTCCATTACCCATAATTTAATTTTAATTTCAATTAAACCCCCATTGTATGCATTGTATAATAAGAGCATTAGTTCCTCATACTTTTCCTTATACTTTAGTCTATTTAAAAAAAATAGCTTTAACAGAACACATTATTGTTTAGTTGGAGTTTTCTTCGGTGAAAAAAGTATTTTCTGGTCCTTGATGGACCAAGTAATGAAATAAATTAATAAAAAATATTGGAGTTGGTTCACAAATAGATAAAAATAGCAGTTGAGGATGAATATTAATTAGGAATTTTCAGTAATCAGGCTCAACCTTCTGAGTAAGAACAGTTCTACTATCTCCAACCTTCATCACATAAATATCTTCACATTTTATCAATATCACAAGAACACAAGACCCCCATTAGAACAAAACTTGCTTCTGCTTCAAAGCAACATTGAACCTTTTGCTGTGGCCGCTGAAGTTTCTCACGATTAGTGGGTCAATACATTCCGTGGATCTTGGTCCCGAGAGCCCAGGGATGGACACTCGAAGTGATTGGTTGTTGTAGAAAATGTTTTGGAGGTGTTGAGGATTGGGAAGTTGTCGTGGGAGCAGGTGAGACCGAAATTGGGGAGACCACAGTAGGAGTTTTGTTTTGATATGATGTAGAAGAAAAAGTTTACGTTTTGGTGATTAGTGGTGCCACCACAAGTTTTGGGTTCACATGCTTCGAACTTTGGATTCATAGAACACACAGTGATTCTTGTTAGAAGAGAGAACAAGTTTAATAAATTGAAGGTGGATAAGAGTGTTCTTTGCTTCATTATAGAACACACAGTGATTCACTCAACTGTGTTCCTCCGACGCCACTACGTGGACACAGTCCTCCCTTATTTTCCCTTTACACTACTGAACGTTCTGGTGACCTTCCATCGCCGTCGCTGTTGAATCATTGTCTTCCAAAAAGTTTCCTTCGCTGCTGAAATTCACGCTATTTTTTTGTTAGGATTAGGATCAAAAGAGGCTCAAACCAAAGAACAGCACACTATGACCAACCCGATCCATCTCCCTGCAACTCAGCATTTACTACCCTATGACACACCAAGCTTACACTTTTCATCCATGGCGGACCTTAAAAAAAAGTGTTGAACCGGAACAAAAAAAAAGTAGCTCATTTCATAAAAAAAAAAACAAATAAATCGGATCTTATAACTCAAATCGAACCAAACCACATTGAACCGATCTGCAAATTCATTAAACTTTAGGTGAAATATAGAATTTCTAACAATTGCTGTACGGAAGCCATCTTAGCCATTGAAATGGTATCTTTCTACCTGTCCCATTAAAGTCTAGAAAATACTTTTCCCACCAAAGACATTCCCTTGTTTAGTTAAGTTTCCAACTGAGTCTCTAGAAGTATTTCAATAAAAGAATATACCAAAAAAAATTCTCCGAAGCTAGTTAATTTCTCTTTTTTCTTTTTTCTTAGGATTCTCATATCCTTTCTTTTGTATTTTTTTTGTTCACTTCTTTTTTTATTTTTTATATTCTTCTTAAAAAAGTGAAGAAAAAAAAACACAAAAAAAGGAGAAAAAATAAAAATGCAGAAATTTCGTATTTTGCCTAAAAAGGGTAAATATAAAATTGGTATCCAAAAAAATTTGATACTGATAAAATGATACCTAATTTTTATTATTGACAAAATAGTCCGATGAAAACAATGCTAGAGTGGTTACCATATTTTGATGATGATATGACAACTTTATTAACATATAAATTTAGGTGAAATTTTTAATTAATTAATCTAATCCCACTTGAAAAATCCAATCTTCAACCCTAATCCTTCTCCCCCAACATACTCTCTTGCTCTCTCACTCTGAAACGAACCAAAACGGCACCTCAGCCTTCCCATTCTCACAGAGCCACTGTCGCTGACACCGCATGGTCGCTGTCTCGTTGTTGGGTCCTTTACATCCGCTAGCTCCTGTGTTGTCTGTTGCCGGTCTGTGCTTCGTGGTGGCTCACTTCTCTCTCTACAGTCAAGCATAAGAATAGACACACACAACAGCGACATCTCACATCGACCTCGTCTCCATGCCTCTCACTCGTAGTTGTGCCTCGTCTCTTCGCCACTGTCACTCATATATGCTCGTTGCTAGTCACTGTCCTACCTCCTTTGTCTGGTGTGCAGGAACTTCAAAAGGATCATGTTGCTTCTTTTATCTGCAAGCAATTGTATTCCTCAAATGGAACTTTAACCACTATGATTTTTTTCACTTCTTTTTTCCCCTCATCCTCCATGTCTATTTTCGTGATAGGTTTAGGTTCCGGTTCAAAAAAAATTTCTTCCTTTTTCTTTTCACTTTTTTTTTTAGCAATTATAGCTTCTTTAGGCTTGTGTTGTTGTTTGGGTTGGTTAGAGACAGAGAAGTGGTGGTTATTAATAAGAACTTTCTGAATGAGACTCTTGAGTTCTTGTATATAAATTATTTGTTTTTTCTTCTAGGTGAACTTTATTGTTATTGATCTTCTTGAATTGTAAATTAATCTATAATTCGTAATTTTCTGTGAAATGAATTTTTGAATTAATGGATCGTTTTTTTCAATCTGTAAATTTGAGACAATTAGAGTTCAGGAGAATTTTTCAATTTGTAATTCATTGGATTAGGTTCAGAAAAAATTTCTAGGTTTGGGACCATTTTTCAAGGTTCTAGATAGTGAGAGAGTGTTTTGAGAAGGAGAATTTGGAGAAATTAGGATAAACTTAGTATGATTTGGAGATTTTTTTTACATAGAATTTGATTTAATTTAATTAGTAATACACCTAAGTAATTAGTTTAACAACGTTGCCATCTTAGCAAAATTTGGTGGCTAGTTCAGCATCATTTTCATCGGAGATGTGCTCCGACAAAATTGAGGACACGCTTGTCAAATTTTAAAATCATTCAGGTACTATTTTATCAATGATAAAAATTAAATGCCATTTTTTTAATGCAAAATCTTTTAAGTACCGATTTAATATTTATCTCTTGTCCAAAATTTATGTATTTTTATTAAAAAAAATTATATGCTTATTCTCCAAAAACTAATGCAAT
>NC_029787.2:17131079-17134024 GCF_000816755.2 Arachis ipaensis
TGATGATATGACAACTTTATTAACATATAAATTTAGGTGAAATTTTTAATTAATTAATCTAATCCCACTTGAAAAATCCAATCTTCAACCCTAATCCTTCTCCCCCAACATACTCTCTTGCTCTCTCACTCTGAAACGAACCAAAACGGCACCTCAGCCTTCCCATTCTCACAGAGCCACTGTCGCTGACACCGCATGGTCGCTGTCTCGTTGTTGGGTCCTTTACATCCGCTAGCTCCTGTGTTGTCTGTTGCCGGTCTGTGCTTCGTGGTGGCTCACTTCTCTCTCTACAGTCAAGCATAAGAATAGACACACACAACAGCGACATCTCACATCGACCTCGTCTCCATGCCTCTCACTCGTAGTTGTGCCTCGTCTCTTCGCCACTGTCACTCATATATGCTCGTTGCTAGTCACTGTCCTACCTCCTTTGTCTGGTGTGCAGGAACTTCAAAAGGATCATGTTGCTTCTTTTATCTGCAAGCAATTGTATTCCTCAAATGGAACTTTAACCACTATGATTTTTTTCACTTCTTTTTTCCCCTCATCCTCCATGTCTATTTTCGTGATAGGTTTAGGTTCCGGTTCAAAAAAAATTTCTTCCTTTTTCTTTTCACTTTTTTTTTTAGCAATTATAGCTTCTTTAGGCTTGTGTTGTTGTTTGGGTTGGTTAGAGACAGAGAAGTGGTGGTTATTAATAAGAACTTTCTGAATGAGACTCTTGAGTTCTTGTATATAAATTATTTGTTTTTTCTTCTAGGTGAACTTTATTGTTATTGATCTTCTTGAATTGTAAATTAATCTATAATTCGTAATTTTCTGTGAAATGAATTTTTGAATTAATGGATCGTTTTTTTCAATCTGTAAATTTGAGACAATTAGAGTTCAGGAGAATTTTTCAATTTGTAATTCATTGGATTAGGTTCAGAAAAAATTTCTAGGTTTGGGACCATTTTTCAAGGTTCTAGATAGTGAGAGAGTGTTTTGAGAAGGAGAATTTGGAGAAATTAGGATAAACTTAGTATGATTTGGAGATTTTTTTTACATAGAATTTGATTTAATTTAATTAGTAATACACCTAAGTAATTAGTTTAACAACGTTGCCATCTTAGCAAAATTTGGTGGCTAGTTCAGCATCATTTTCATCGGAGATGTGCTCCGACAAAATTGAGGACACGAATTTTAAATTTTAAAATCATTCAGGTACTATTTTATCAATGATAAAAATTAAATGCCATTTTTTTAATGCAAAATCTTTTAAGTACCTATTTATCTCTTATCTCTTGTCCAAAATTTATGTATTTTTATTAAAAAAAATTATATGCTTATTCTCCAAAACCAAAAAAAAATGCAATATATTTTTTTAATTTTACTTTCTTATTTTGGTTTCTCATTTTTTACGGATTTTTTTTTTTTGTTGTTCTTCTTCAAGAATATCGTACAAAAAATAACAAAAGAAGAAACATAAAATAAACACAAAAATAGAAATAACCAAATTTAACGGAACAAAATTTATGTATTTTTATTTAAATTTTTTTCCAAAAATGTATATATTTATGTTTTTTTTTTTAAATAAGTTTCAAAAGAAGAAAGAAATAACTTTTAAGAGACTTAATTACAAAACCACTTATTCACCCAACATTTCTATGTTTATAATAACTTTAACTAATAAATCTTAAAATGCTTATTAGTAACTTCATATTTTAATATCTACCTAGTTTGGTAAATTTATCTTTTATTTTTTAAAAAGTAATTTATAAAAAATAATTTTTAAAAAATAATTTTCTAAAATTATAGTATTTATATTTAATAAATTAAATTAAAAACAACTTTTAACAAGTTTAAAAAATAATAATTGTGTTTAGTAAAATAATTTTTAAAATTTAAAAATATTGTAATAGGTAGACATAAGTATAAAAGACTAAAAATTAAATTTAAAAATTAATTAATGTATGAAAAACACAAACTATTTTAAAAAATTTCATCTTAGGTGCTTTTAAAAATATCATCATCTTTTTAAAAGTTGTAAGTAGAAGCATATGATCATTTTGACTTATCAAACAACAAAATGAAGAATTAATTTGTGCTTTTTGAAAAGCACAAACACCTCTTTAAAAAGTTTTACCAACCTAAACTTAAGTATTTGAAAAGAAAACTGATGTTGTGATATCCAAATCAATCCTGCTAGGTGAATAATGAGAGATGCGAACAACGTGAATAACAAGCCGCATTTCAGACCCACTAACCATTCAATTTCACTTTCACTCTAAACCCACAACTTTTACCTAATTTCACTTTGACCTAATTACACTCTCTTCTAACCCAAACCTCCTCTTCACCGCTGTCAGGTGTCATCCGTCACTACCCCAACACGCAGTTCCCGTCGTCGGCGAGAAAGCTCCCAAGAGCCGCTGTCTCCTGCCTCACCAACCCCAAGTGCAGGTCAGCCGTTCCGTATTAAGAACAAACATCCTATTTGCATGAAGAATAAATATCTCATTCCCAATAAAAACAAACATCTCATTCGCATGAAAAATTAACATCTACATGGACGATGGAGGCGAGAGGGGCAGAGGTAGTCACCACGGTGCGATGGAGGACGAAGCTGGGCTGCTTGCAGCGGCGCAATAGAGGTGTGACGAGGCTGAGCTGCCTGCAGTGACGGACGGGATGGAGGCACGACGAAGCTAGGCTGCTTGCGGCAGTTAGGGAGGCGCAACGAAGCACGGAATCGTGCAGCTGTTGCGAACGCACGAGGAAGCTGACGCATGCAGTGGTTCGCGAGAGACGGCGGGGGGTTATGGAGATCAGGAGTGGGGCGCGATGCTGGTGTGGGGGAAGAGTTTGTGATTGTTGAAAGTCAAATTCAAAACAAGAATTATATCTAATTAATTCAAATTTTAATTTTTAAAATTAAAATTAACTTTTTTATTTAACCTATTGTT
>NC_029787.2:17134379-17136393 GCF_000816755.2 Arachis ipaensis
AAATCAACCACTACTTAATTATATTAGCATATAAATATTTATTTGACATTTCATAAAGTATTTTATTATAATACTGCAAACAAATAAGTTTAATTATTAATCTATTAGCATGTTTTTTGAAAAATAAATATTATTATGAGTTAAGGAGTTAATAATATCTTATTAAGTCCTGCTAGGGAGTCAATAAAATATTTGTACAATGTGTATAATGGGTTATATGAGTTAAAAAATGAACCTGATTTTGGAGTTTACCAAAAATTGAACTCTTGACTTTTTGGATTTAGAGTTCGGATACCATATCATGATACCACTCATCCCAAAAGTTTCTGCTGATGAAAAAGATAACACTAATGGTTACATCTCTAATACTGAATCGAATATCCCTAAACTTTCATTATACACATTGTACAAATATTCCATTGTGTTGGTATACTTTCTCTATCTTATTTTGCGTGTTGAATGAGGAGAGACAAAAAACAAAAGGTTCTGTTTTAATGTACTAGCTAGTGAGGAAGATACATAAATGCATGATAAAAGAGAACCAACATCCCTCACCCTTTTAATTTCTCTACCCATAACCCGCCATAAATGCACACAAAATTTGTCTTCACTCACTCATCAATCCGAAGATCAGAGAGAAGACCCATTTTTCACGATTCCTCTGTACCATCCTTCATATTAATATTCCAACTTCCTTTCTTGCTCGGTGGTTGTGTATTTAATGCAACTCCTTCAATGCTACCACACCGTAACCATATTCTCTCTCTCTCTCTCTCAATATTCATTCATATTATTAGCCACTACCTTCTTTAAATCTCTCTCTCTCAAGCTCCCATTAGGCCATTACAATGTTTCTCTCTAGCTAGCTACATATCAATGTCACGTTATTATTATTGTTATTGTTGTGAAAATTAATCATGAAGGGCCCCTTCTCAATCTTTGTTATAAATCAATGCAATTACACATACAGATGGGTCTGTGTTTTTATGTTGATGCTTTATTGGCTATATATCTCTTAATTTTGTCTTTAGTTACAGCTGCAAATTGGTGCAACTCATGCATGGTGGGAATGAACATACAACACAAGTGGGTAAAAGGGACCGGTTTAACGGGATATTGGTCCGGTTCAATAAAAAAGCAGTGCTCCAAAATAGTTAGGGGCTTGTTTTTTGATTGAGCCGTGCCAATATCACGTGCTACCGATCCAGTATGCTTCAGATTTGGACTTTCTTGAAGGTTGAAGCCATTGCTATCATAAAAAAGGTGATTTATCTATGCAATAATCTATTGATTAGTGATGAAAAATCATTAAATAAAATTTTAATCTGCAACAAATTAATTTTTGACATATTAGAATTAAAGGATATTGTGAGAAAAAAAAAGTTAGATTTCATCTTGTAATACTCTTTGTAGTCTTTTTGAAAATTATATTTTTTTTTTAATTTCCTTTTTTTATATAGAAGTATAAAATAAATTAATAGACTCGTTTCAAAAATATTTTACGCAAGTTTTATCTTCCAAACAAAACCTACTACCCTTGGAGTATAATTTATCTTGCCCTTTATAATTTCCTTTTTCTTAGTAGAATCTTTCATTCAATTATTCTTTCCAAATATGAGCATATGGAATGGAATATGGAATATTGAGTGCTATCTTTATATGAAAAAGAACATATATGTGTATTAAATCACTATGAAGCTCTGTGTCATGATGCATGCCAATAATGTCATGGTCACTTTCTCTTCTCTGCTTATAGCCTTATACACATACGGTCCATTCTACGAATATATACGTATGTGAAAGATGTAGCTAGCTAGTTGTACTCAAATTCAAAGGACTAATTAGTATTTAGTAGTTACTTCAAATAATGAAGAACAAGCTTCATTTGAATAATGTTAAGAAAAGGAGCAAAGTGCAAGGAGAGATACAAAGATTTTGTTGAGGCATTAGTTATTATTTATTTTAGATATTTGTTTTTTTTTTTAGTTTTTAAACATCTTTTATACAACAATAT
>NC_029787.2:17136520-17137436 GCF_000816755.2 Arachis ipaensis
TAAAAATTTAAATTTTTTTATTTCTTAAATATAAACTTCCTGTATTTAATATATTTAATACTGCCTAACGGTATTCGGTAGCTAAATTCATTTTTTAATACCTATTCGATCATAGAAAAGTAAAGTTAAAACTCTAATTTAGTAAAGAAAAATGAGCTTTGTAATAAATGCACTAAAGTGAAAATTAAACCACCAAATTATAAACAAAGGCACAAAGGCCTAAATCTAATAAAAATAATCTTTTAAAATAAAAAATTAATAAAATAATAGAACGAGAAGTTAATCACTATGAATTGATGAATTGATAACATTCATGCATTATGTCAAACTTTTATTATTTTAATTCAAATGTAATTAGATATTCATTTTCTCATTTTACTAACTTTGTATTCTTATTTTATAGAAGTTTATTCTAAATATAAATAAATAGCTAGCTAGACAAATTATATAAATTAGTTTCCTTATCTTTTAAATTTTCAGACAATTTAAAATACAGCCATAATACTTTTAGAAAAATTAAGAACTTATTTTTCAATTTTTTTTAAAAAAATAACTAATTTATTTAATATTTCAGAAGTCAAAGATCAATTTCTCAATTTCATTTTATCTTAATAAAAAATTATTACATATAAATCTAAGATACCAAAAAAAAGGTTAATAATAAACCCACATATTAGCTGAAGAAAATGAAGCCAACCTTCTTGTATCCAGGTAAGTTGGGAGATAACTAATAAGTATCTTTTTGGTTCCAAAACATTTGTCCTTTTAAAATTTATATGTTGAAATAATTAATGTATTTAAATATAAAGTGTACTTAAGTATATTGAGAACAAAAAAATTTGAAATGATAGATATTTTAAAATGAAAAAAAAATTCTCAATCATATCTAAGAGTTGAGAATTTTAAATCGATAGAA
>NC_029787.2:17137517-17137908 GCF_000816755.2 Arachis ipaensis
TACTAATCATGTATAAGAATTAAATTTATTAGAGTAAAATATCATTTTTTTTCTCAAAATTATCCCTAATGTATGTTTAAATATTCTTATTTAAATTTCTATTGTTTCAAAATCATTCAAATATTGTCCTGCCGTTAGTAATCTGTTAACATAATTGACAATAGGACAACATCGAGACGATTTTAAAATATTAAAAATTTAAATAGGATAAAAACGTTAGGAACAAAAATGATATACTACTCTCAGAAGCTCACTCTTCCTTGTTTTCTTCGATGTGAGATGTAAGACTATTTTCATGCATTTCTCACACTTGCAACATTAATAATTCATGCTTGTAGAATGATTAGTAGATAAACTTTAAAAAAAAAGAAAAAAGAACGTGATACATATA
>NC_029787.2:17137913-17138659 GCF_000816755.2 Arachis ipaensis
ACCTACATGAAGATCAAAATCTAAGAAGTGATCAAAATTTCTGATTTCCTTACATGCCTAGCGATAGATATAGGAGAATTCAATAATCTCCAGGTCATTTATTAATATATGAAATTAATTAAATACTCTCATTTTTGTTTTGAGAAAACTTAGATCATAATATTTTCCAAAATTCTGTAAATGATGGATGAAATAAATAATTTGTACAGATTATTATTGGCCACTGTTTATGCAACAGTTTGTGGTTATAACAAACACATTAGTCTAGTCGTTATTTACTTATGCTTCTAACCTGAATTTGCCTCTTTTGGCAGTTGCTGACTCACCTGAGTTTCCTCTGTGTTAGACACTGTAGAACTGAAGTTGTTTCAAACATGCAAATATATATTATTAGTTGCCAATTTTAAATGGGAAAATTATCTCATTGCTTTGAATATATAATGAGTACAATTTTTGGTACTATGTTCTAGCAGGTATTATTTAATAGGTTATGTTCGTCTCTTCTGAATAAGTTTGTTGCTCCTTGCAGCTTGCAATGAATTTAATTTGTACCTAAGCTAATTAAGAACTATACGTGAAAAGCACTTCTATTTCTTTCCATTTTTGTGCCTTCTTTTTCGTACCCCAATCCCCTTTGCTTTAATTTATTGCGTAATCTTCTCCAAACTCATACTTTCAATTGCAACATCTTCTAAACTAGAAAAATTACTATATATATATATATAAATTAATCAATCAGACACTTA
>NC_029787.2:17138727-17139537 GCF_000816755.2 Arachis ipaensis
ATATAAGGTAGTTTTTTTTTTTAAATAATTATTCTGTGATGACAAATTTGATTTTTTTATGTTAAAAATTAAACTAAATCTATCAATTACCAGTAATTCAGTTGTTAAAAGATTATAAAAATTGATATGTTTGACAAATTAAAACATATCCAATTGTTAATTCAAAATTTTAATCAATTTGAACTCAATTGCTATAACTAAAAAGTACCATCTTATGCATATTAAAAGAAAGAAAAATCTGGTAGAAGAAACAACTTAAATTAAAGTCAAATATGAGTTATAAATTTTTTGGCAAACATTCAAGAATATAGAACCTTCAAAAATTGAAAAGCAAGTAGTAAACTAAATACAAATTGTTCACGAGCAATGCTGTATGGCTGGCTAGTAAATATTATTACTTTTGGCCAATATTTAGCCGGTAATAATTTACACCCATATATATTTATGTACGTTTTATATATAAAAAATATATAATTTGTACTTATATTTATCAAAATTTTACATACATAAATTAATATAATTTATATTAATTTATTTATTAAACATAATTTAATATTTATACTAATTAAATAATAACTAAAAATTACTGACACTAACTTTAAAAATTTTTCAAAACAGAAAATTCAATCTAACACTGAAAAATATGCTATGCAGTCTATCATTTTGATCACGCTAGTCATCTTATATTATATGGAAAAGTATAGGTAATTAACAAGATTTTTGAATAATGTATAAACAATGTGAATTAATAGGGTTAAAAGAGTAAATTTAATTAATAGCATTAAATTAGAGTGTACTGTATTTTTATTT
>NC_029787.2:17140410-17140762 GCF_000816755.2 Arachis ipaensis
ATAATATATATTTATATTAATAAGAGTTTTATATATAAAAAAATATATAATTTATATTTATATTTATCAGAATTTATATATATGAATTAATATAATTTGTATTTATATTTTTTAAAATTTATACATATAAATTAATAAAATTTATTTGTTAAAAATTTTGTGCTGTGTGCTGACTAAATAATAGCCAAAAATATTAAAAATTACTGGCTTCAAAAACTTTTCATTGTTCAATTCTAGTATTAAGCATATTAATTATTAATTAGTCATTATTAGATACTTATGTTGCGTATAAATAAAAGTTTCAATATAATATAGTTCTTAAGTGAAGTTTAAGAGTAATATAGATTTAGAT
>NC_029787.2:17140826-17150002 GCF_000816755.2 Arachis ipaensis
AATTGTGGAATTTATGTACATTCTAGATTCTAGTATGTCAAATTAGATTTTAATTATTACTTTGTTAAAAAATTATACGAAATAATATGTATAAAGACTATAATAAAAATTGCGTATGATCAAATCAATTGTGGAATTTATGTTATACTTACATTCTAGTATGTCAAATTAGATTTTAATTATTACTTTGTTAAAAAATTATACGAAATAATATGTATAAAGACTATAATAATTACTTGAAATTGCGTAGGCTCCTGCCTCCTAGCTTTTGTAAGTATTATTAGGACATAAAAACTATTACCCAAATCATACCCAAATCAAGAGAGTAATCAGTAATCACCTTAAAAGTTAAAACTACTAGAGAGGTTATTGTATGATTGTATCGATGGGTTTGAAATTAAATAAAACATAATCAAACATATTAAAGTTAATTGGTTTTGGGTTGGGTTGTATTTTCACGAACCCAATACTCAAATGATTGCCATAATTTGATTAGACCTGACTATCCGATTCAAATTCGGTTTAATTGGATATTTTATTGTTGAGTTTAAAATTAAAATTACAAATAATTGATGATGATGAAAAATATTAGTTGGATTATAAATGAATAGTCCAAGTTACTACTAGTATAGTTTAATGTATTTTAGTGACACAAGTTTAACAACTGAATGACCCAAAATAAAAGATAGGCAAAAGGCTAGAGTATCATAAATTGAGTTGATATTGGAAGAAATTAAAGGTAAAAACTGTTCATACCCTAGTCCAACGAATAAGGCCCAGGATCTAAATAAAAAGACCCAACCTAAAGGGTTGACCTCACCTTTCACCAGATTAGCCACTACGAAGTCGGAATTCGTCACGACTTGCTCCAAAGAAATCGGGAAAGAGGGTTAGCTGGCAGATAAGCACTCATTTGA
This sequence comes from Arachis ipaensis, assembly GCF_000816755.2. Taxonomy (NCBI): domain Eukaryota; kingdom Viridiplantae; phylum Streptophyta; class Magnoliopsida; order Fabales; family Fabaceae; genus Arachis; species Arachis ipaensis. Next base: position 17,141,744 of record NC_029787.2, read on the forward strand.
ATGAGTAACTGCCCCTAGAATCTCTCTAACCACTTCACGAGCCATATCTTAACTTCTCTAAGATAAAGGGACGGTTAACACCCTAGAAAGGTGGCACTACTCCAACGGTGGTTATTGGTTCACCACTATAAATACACTGACACCCCTCAGGTATCTCTAAGTCCCAATACTCTCTAGACCTGCTAACACTCTTGCTGACTTAGGCATCGGAGTGTCCTTACAGGTACCACCCCCCATTCATTCATACTTACAAGTCGGACGGAGGCCCCCAAGGCACAGACCCTCTCAAAGGCTCCCTCCCTCAGACGATTGGGCCAACCAACGCCATCCAGCCCATTAATTTCTGGTTACCTACCGTAACATTGGCGCCGTTGCCGGGGACCCGAGAGATCAACTAGTGATGGCGGACAGATCCCCTGAGGAGGGTCATGTGGAAACAGATTCTGAACAAGAGAATCTGGATACCGGAAATAATGACGCGGACCTAACCCTCCATCAGGAAACCAACGATCAACACAAAGAAGGAACCTCCGGAGTCAAAATCCCGAAGGTGAATTCCTCAGAAGGCCGTGAGTCAGAGAAGGACAGACAGTCCCACGCAACTGAGCTTATGGGATTAGTCCATGTCCACCAAAGTCGTTTGGAACAACTAGAACAGGAACGGGAGCGACAAAGGGAGATAGAAAAGCACCTAAAAGAGGAGATGGATCGACGAAAAGAATTAGAGGAAAAACTCTTAAAGTTAGAATCCTCCCTCAAAGGTTGGAACTCCCGTGACAGTAGAGAAGAGTCGCCCCTATGAGGGGAAGATCCTTTTAGTGAGGGCATAATGAGGGCAAAAGTTCCGAGAAACTTTAGAAGCCCCGATATGGACCTCTACGACGGAACCACTGATCCAAAGCATCATTTGAGCAATTTTAAAAGTCGGATGTATCTAGCTGACGCTTCTGATGCTACGCGATGCAAAGCTTTTCCGACAACCTTGTCAAAAGTGGCGATGAAGTGGTTTGACAGCCTCCCCCCGAGGTCGGTTACCAGTTTTGAAGACCTCTCAAGGAAATTCTTGATGAGGTTCTCTATTCAGAAAGACAAAGTAAAACATGCACCAAGCCTCCTGGGAATAAAACAGGAGGTCGGAGAATCCTTACGAGCCTATATGGAAAGGTTCAACAAAGCATGTTTAGAGATTCAAGACCTGCCTACCGAGGCAGTCATAATAGGGTTAGTCAATGGGCTCAGAGAAGGTCCCTTCTCACAGTCCATATCTAAAAGACACCCCATCTCTCTAAGTGATGTACAGGAAAGAGCTGAAAATTACATCAACATGGAGGAAAATGCTAAGTTGAGAGACCTGAGCTGGCGACCTGGGCACCCTCCCTCAACAAAAGAGAGGGAGAGGGAAACCAAGAAGAAGGAAGAACTTGGTCTCGATAGACCAAGAAAATATCACTCTTATACTCCTCTGAAAGTTTCTATAGTGGATGTATACAGAGAGATTTGTAACACCGAAAGGCTGCCACCCCCCAGACCCATTAAAAATAAAAAAGGGGGGGGGGAGCCGCAGCGACTACTGTGAGTACCATAAAATATATGGTCACTCCACAAATGACTGTTACGACCTTAAAAATGTGATAGAAAAGCTGGCTAGAGAAGGTCGGCTTGACAGATATCTCATAGAAAGGTCGGACGGCCATGGGAAGAGAAAGCGAGATGATGTGGATAGAAGAGACCCACCACCACAAACCCCGGAGAGATATATCCATATGATCTCAGGAGGGTTCGCGGGAGGGGGACTTACCAAATCCTCTCGCAAAAGGCATCTCAAGAGAAAACTAGGGCTGGATGAAAAAGAGTTAAGAGCCTACCCCGACACCTTGTACGGATTAGGTGACACGCCAATAAAGCCACTGGGATTTTTTCCCCTCCACACCACTTTTAGAAAAGGGGAAAAATAAAAAACTCTGAGTATAGACTTCATAGTCATCGATGTAGGGTTAGCATATAATGCTTTAATCGGCAGAGCTACCCTTAATCGACTCGGAGCGGTGGTATCCACTCCTCACCTTTGTATGAAATTCCCGACCTCAGCGGGGATAGCAACAGTAAAGGGAGATCAGAAATTGGCAAGGAAATGCTACAATGAAAGCCTAAACCTGAGAGGAAAAGGCAGAGAAGTTCACACAATAGAGCTCGGAGGCGCAAGGGCTAAAGAAGAGCTGCGTCCACAACCGGGAGGAAGAACAGAGGAGATACAGGTCAGCGAAGAGGAGGGAAAAAATACTCACATAGGGGCCAACCTAGGGGAAACCCTAAAACAAGGGTTGACTAAGCTCCTAAAAGATAACTCCGATCTCTTCGCCTGGAAAGCCTCCGACATGCCTGGGATAGACCCCGAGCTCATGTCTCATAAGCTCTCGGTTTACCCGGGGTCCCGACCTGTACAACAAAGAAGACGCAAGCTCGGTCCAGAACGAGCTCTAATAGTAGAAGAGCAAGTACAAGCGCTCCTAGAAGCCGGCTTCATCAGAGAAGTCAAGTACCCAACATGGCTAGCCAATGTAGTGCTAGTCAAAAAACAAAATGGTAAATGGAGAATGTGTGTCGACTATACCGACTTAAATAAGGCCTGTCCTAAGGACCCTTATCCACTGCCAAGTATTGACACCCTGGTAGACTTCAGCTCGGGGTATCAATACTTGTCATTCATGGACGCCTACTTGGGGTATAACCAAATCCCGATATATGAGCCAGATCAGGAGAAAACATCATTCATCACGTCCAGAGCTAATTTTTGCTATGTGGTCATGCCGTTTGGATTAAAGAATGCAGGGGCCATATACCAGAGGCTGATGAATAAGGTGTTTGCCTCTCACCTTGGAAGCCTAATGGAAGTATACGTCGACGACATGCTGGTAAAGACCAAGAAAGAAGTCAATCTCTTGGCAGACCTCTCACAAGTCTTCGACACCATAAGGTTACACGGGATGAGACTAAATCCCTCAAAGTGTGCCTTCGCGGTAGAGGCAGGAAAATTCCTAGGGTTTATGCTAACACAAAGAGGGATTGAAGCTAATCCCGACAAGTGTAGAGCTATCCTGGAGATGAAAAGCCCGACCTGTTTAAGAGAGGTCCAGCAGCTGAATGGCCGCCTTGCAGCCCTCTCCAGATTCTTGGCAGGATCAGCACTAAAATCCCTTCCACTATTCTCCTTATTGAGAAAGGGATGTCAATTCGAATGGACTCCAGAATGCGAGGAGGCGTTCCAAGAGTTCAAAAGATTCTTGAGCCAACCTCCTATTCTGACCCGACCTATAGCTGGGGAAGACCTCGTCCTATACTTATCTGTAGCAGACAAGGCCGTCTCGTCGGCCCTGATAAGAGAAGACGAGGTCGGACAGCACCTAGTATATTTCATCAGTAAAGTTCTACAAGGCCCTGAGCTAAGGTACCACAAACTAGAGAAGTTTGCCTACTCCTTAGTAGTAGCCTCACGAAGGCTACGACCTTACTTTCAAGCTCACACAATAAGAGTTCGCACGAACTAACCCATGAAGCAAATCCTCCAAAAGACGGATGTCGCAGGGAGAATGGTTCAGTGGGCAATAGAACTCTCCGAGTTCGACTTGAAGTATGAAACTCGGACGGCGATTAAAGCCCAGTGCCTCACCGACTTCATTGCAGAATACGCGGGAGACCAAGAGGAAAAACCAACTACATGGGAACTCTATGTAGATGGATCCTCAAACAAAACAGGAAGCGGTGCAGGCATAATATTGGTGGACGAAAGAGGGACCCAAATAGAGGTTTCCCTCAAATTTGAATTCTCAGCTTCAAATAATCAGGCAGAGTATGAAGCCTTGATTGCTGGATTGAAGCTGGCGGAAGAAGTCGGTGCTACAAAAGTGATAATATACAGTGACTCGCAAGTGGTGACCTCCCAGATAAGTGGAGAGTATCAGGCAAAGGACCCAAATATGAAAAGGTACTTGGAAAAAACTCTGGAACACCTTGGGCACTTTGCAGAAACCAAGGTCAAACACATAACTCGGGATCTAAATAGCAGAGCAGACGCCCTATCCAAGTTAGCAAGTACCAAGCCAGGAGGGAATAACAGAAGCCTGATCCAAGAAACTCTCCAGGAACCCTCCATGGTAAAAGTAGAAGACAAACAAGAGGTCCTTGAGATAGTCGGATTAAACCTCGGATGGATGAACCCCTTGGTCGAATACAGAAATTCGACATCCTCCACAAGGAGGAGAAAGAGGCTAAGAAAATCCGTAGGGAAGCACAATACTACACCTTGGTGAAAAATATTCTCTACAGGAGGGGGATATCAACACCATTGTTAAAGTGCGTACCGACCTCAAAAACCACCGAGGTGTTAGAAGAAGTCCATAGTGGGATCTGCGGAAATCATCTTGGGGCAAAGTCATTAGCCAGGAAAGTGATCCGAGCTGGATTCTACTGGCCGACCTTGCAGAAAGATGCCACAGAATTCGTGAAAAAATGCCAGCCATGTCAGATGCATGCAAATTTCCACGTGGCTCCCCCGGAGGAACTCATCAGTATCACCTCTCCATGGCCCTTTGCAAAATGGGGAATGGATTTGTTAGGTCCTTTTCCCCAGGCGCCAGGACAAGTCAGATACCTAATCGTGGGAATAGATTATTTCACAAAGTGGATAGAAGCAGAACCATTGGCCACCATCACCGCACAAAGAAGTCGGAGGTTCCTCTACAAAAATATCATCACAAGGTATGGGATACCCTATTCCATTACTACAGATAATGGAACCCAGTTCACCGACTCTACCTTTAGAAGCCTAGTAGCCAGTATGAAAATTAAGCCCCAGTTCACCTGGGTGGAACCCCCGAAAGCCAATGGGCAAGCCGAGGCAGCCAACAAAGTCATACTGGCAGGGCTAAAGAAAAGGCTACAAGATGCAAAAGGAGCCTGGGCTGAAGAGCTCCCACAAGTGCTATGGGCCTACAGGACGACACCCCAATCCGCCACTGGAGAAACACCCTTCCGACTAGTTTATGGGGTAGAAGCCATGATCTCAATAGAAGTCAACGAACAAAGCCCAAGAGTGATTCGAGTTACCAAGGTCGTGGCATGCTTGTAATATGAAAAGGTACTATAGCTAAAAGCGAACTCTACTCCCTGATGTACTCTTTTCCCAACTTCATGATTTTTTCCCAAAACCAAAGGGTTTTTTCTGGAGAAGGATTTTTAACGAGGCATCATAGTAGGGGCTAAGGGAAATGGACTGTCAAAAACCCTTAGTAGCAATGAAGTACCTCCCCAATTAATAAAGATCTTTTCATCTTACAAATATCTCTTATAAATTCTTTTTTTGTTGTTTTCTCTTCCTTTCGACGAAACGCGCCGACTTAAGCTCGACAAAACGTGAAAATCCCATGAACCGACCTAGATGGTCGTCAGGATAAAACGACGAGGTACAAGTCGGCGTAAAGAGGTTATAGAAGTTGATCATAATAAACTTGGAAACATCCCGACTCATAAGTCGGAACGGGAAACCGAGTAACACAAAAATGAATCACGAAAGTAGCCTAAGTCAGAAAAGCTCAATGAAACGAAATTGAGTACTAGGAATAACAAAAGAGAGATAGGAAAAAACCCAAGAAAAGACTAAAAGGCTGTCCTAAAGATCCTTAAAACGAAAAGGTTCAGAAAGGCAAACAAGCCAAAGAAAAGGTTCTTTCAGAAAAAATCAAGGGGAATTCGAAAAAATCGCAAATCAAAAAAGCATGCACGCATAAGGTAACTTAAACCCTTATCCAAAAAAGGGGTACTTATTTTTTAGCTTAAACCCCTATTAAAAAGGGTATTATAAAGTGTTTTGTTTACGCCCTTAAAAGGCCAAAAAATTGTTCAAACACTGCAAAAAAATAAAGAGTTTAAAAAAGAGGGGACCCACAGGCCGGGCCCCCAAATAGCCAACAAATTACTTTTTTGCAAGAGCAGTAGACAGATCACCACCACCAGAGGCACCAGGACCGGGAAGAGAGGCATCCATAGGAGACGAAGAGGAAGTCGGAGGAACTGTAGAAGAACTCGGAGCATCCTTAGAGCGAGGAGGGGACTATAATTCTCTGCCTCCGAGTCTTCAATTCTGACTTGGAAATAATCTCGGGGACAGGGGGATCCACAATGGCACCATCAATGACAACTTTATCAGGATCTAAAGGGGAAAGGTCCAAGCCAGGAGCAATGACTCCGACCTGCTCCCTAAAGATCCTCCAAGCCTCCTCAGCCCCATCAGCAATAGAGTCCTCCAACTCGGTATAAGCCCTCTGAGAATTTAGCAGCTCATTTTTCACAGACACAAGATCGTTAAATAAACTTTGGTAGTTGTCTTGTGCTGTCTTCCTCAAACCCACCTCCATGTTGCATTGGGCTTGCAATTTCCTCTCCTTCTCCCGGAGGCTATCCCTCTCCTCCTTCAACTTGGCGACTTCCTCCTTCAACTCCCTCTCCTGCTCTTGATATAAAAGAAGCCTTCCTTCCAGCTCCTCGACCCTCGAGGTCATCCCTAAAGATTTGAGAGGAGCCTTCTCAAAAATATCTAAGAGTTTGCCACAAACCCCCACCGCCTTGAGGCTCTCCTCAACCAGAGTGGTAAGGTGGCGCCGAACAGAAACATCATCCATGCTTATATGAGCATGGGATAGATGTTCTTTCGGACGAATGTAAGAGCATCCGCCTTAACCTCACCAGAAGAGCCAGACTCTAAAGCCTTGCGCTTCTTCTTCTCTGGCTCAGGAGAAGATCGGGCGGAGGGGGTGGCTGAGAAAAAGCTGAAGAAGAAATCACAATGGGCTGAGAGGGAGTCCCAACATTCCGAGGAGGAGGAGAAGGAGGAGGGATAACCGCCCTGGCGCCACCAGTCCTGGCGCGAGACCTCGCTTTAGCCTCCTGAACTCTCTGGGAAGACTCCTGAGCGTTTGTCTTTGCCATCTCTGAAAAGACAATAATGAATAGATTAGACAAGTCGGAAAGGTCAGTCAGACAAGTCGAAAATCTAACAAACAAATAAAAGCTACCTAGTTGTGCCTGGACAAAGGTCGGAGACCCCTGGAGAAACTTTTTTGTGTCCAAGTATGGGGCCCTCCCCCACACTTCTCGGAGGAACCCCACAATGGCTGCTTCCACCTCATCCAGGTCATCCAGACCATATTTCTCGCAGGGGGAGGCCTTCAGCCAGTACAAAGGAAAGCGGGGAGAAGAATTATCATCCAGAAAAAAGGGGTGGTGACCCTCTACAGCTTGAACTTTGAAAAAATAATTTTTAAAGTCATGGAAGGATTCGTCAAAAAGGGTAAAAACTCTCCGACCCTGTATGGCTCGGAAAGACACCCACTGTTGCTTATTGTTTAGCCCACTGAAGGGTTTGGTCATATGGAAGAGATAGAAAAAAATCTTCAAAGAAGTCGAAAACTCCAAAGCTTGGCTAATGAATTGATAAATTTTCAAAAAACCCCAAGAGTTGGGGTGAAGCTGGGTAGGGGCAACTCGGAAATGATGCAAAATAGATATCTCAAAGTTTGAAAAAGGAAGAAAAACACCCAAACGGGTGATCATACACTCATACATAAAGAAAAAATGAGGGGCCGCCTCATTGACCCTCCCAAAGCAAACCCGGTCTTCAGGACCCGGGACTACCAATTCATACTTCGGCTTGTCATCCTCAGAAGTACAAATTCTGTGGTGAGTGCGAAGGTTGGTGATAAACTCAGTATCGACCGAGGGTTCCTCCCCTAGGACCGTGACATCAACCCACTGAGAAAGAATATCTACGGAAGCCATTTCTTTTTCTTAAAAAGGTAACAAAAAACCTACAAGGAAAAAAGAAAAGGAAAATCAAAAACACGGTCTCTAAAGGAGGAAATACGGAACTGAAGTCTACAAACCAACCTATCTACAAAATAAAGGCATGCAAATAGAAAAGCATGTTACAAAAAGAACTAACCTTTATCCGAAAATGAGGGTTGGAGAAAACGAAAGCCTTCGAAGATGCAACAATGCAGCACGAACGAATGAAGGGGAAATTTGAAAAATCGCAGAAACAAAACAATGAAAGAGAGGGAAAGTATTTATAAGTACGTTAGGGGCACAATGGTAAAAACGGGGCAGTCACTAATGAAAATGCACCGTTACCAAGACCATCAATCCCTACGCACATCCCTAACGGACACAACGCTTGATTAGACGTAACTGTCAGAACCAAAAGGTCAC
>NC_029787.2:17150399-17154407 GCF_000816755.2 Arachis ipaensis
ATCAGAGCTTAACCCTTTGAAAGACTTAACCGTTTAAGGGAAAAGATCATGGCAAGCACAAGCTTTAACAACAACAACACTAGTGAAGGTAACTCAACCGCTAGACCTCCTCTTTTTAGCGGAACAAATTACTCTTATTGGAAAAATAAGATGAGAATTTGGATCCGTTCTCAAGATGTGAGAATTTGGAAAGTGATTGAGAATGGAAATCACATTCCAACAAAGACAACAAGCGCTAAAGAAGGAGAAGTCTCCGTCTTAAAGCAAGTACCGAAAGGAGAAAATGAATATAGTGACGATGATTGGAAGAAAGTGGCAATGAATGATAAAGCCATCAACTTCATTCATTGTGCACTTAACGAGCATGATTATATGAAGATCTCTACATGTGAAACCGCTAAAGAGATTTGGGATAAACTCCAAATCACTTACGAAGGAACCGACCACGTTAAAGAATCAAAGGTACCAAAATGCTATGAGTGTGGAGAAGTTGGACACATTAAACCCAATTGTCCAAAACTTCAAAAGGAATACAAAAACAAGAAATTTAAGAAGGAGAAAGCATACATATCATGGGAGAACGAGGATGAATCCGACTCCGATGACGACGAGGTTGCAAATCTTTGCTTAATGGCAAGCGAAGAAAAGGTTAGTAATGACAACTCCACTTCTTTTAATTTACAAGATGAATATGATGCCTTACTTGAGGTGTACACAAAACTTACCCAAGATTATTCTCTCCTAAAGAAAAAGAATATGGATCTTTTAAAATAAAATGAGATGTTGAAAAACGAGAATATCAATCTTGGAAAAGATAAGTGTAGCACAAGTAGTGATCCATACAAATCTTGTAAAATGCATGAAAATGAAATTACAAATCTTAAGAACACTTTAGCTAAGTTCAATGAATCTTCAAAGAACTTAGATAAAATGTTGAAAAACCAAAAGCTTGTTCATAATAAGGAAGGCTTAGGTTTTGAAAAAGGAAAATTTAAAAATACTAAAACTCCTATTAGGCAACCGCAAGCCCAAAAGACAAGCATGCCTAAAAGGAATGAAGCCTTTAAACATCCTCTTATAAATGCTTAGCAATTGAGTTAAGCTCTTGGAAAAATACTAGTACAATAACACTTTTGTATATTGTCTTTAACTTTCGCAAAAAGATTCATTGTTGTTGCAATACTCAATTCACCCCCCCCCCTCTTGAGTAATTGTGCATAGGTTCTACATCTCTAAGTCCCAATACTCTCTAGACCTGCTAACACTCTTGCTGACTTAGGCATCGGAGTGTCCTTGCAGGTACCACCCCCCATTCATTCATACTTACAACTTGGACGGAGGCCCCCAAAGCGCAGACCCTCTCAAAGGCTCCCTCCCTCAGACGATTGGGCCAACCAACGCCATCCAACCCATTAATCTCCGGTTACCTACCGTAACAAAAACTTAAAGCCAAAACAAGAAAAAATGACAATGTATTAATGATTAGATAATAATAAAAGATAATGACAGCATTATAATAACAGGTTTGGCAAAATCATACAGAGAAAGAACAATATGGAAGGACAATGACTTCAGAAAATTGGAAGTGCATTTAACAATTTGCATTCATATGTATGTTTCCATTTACATAATTCAAGGAAAGTAAAGAAAAGAAATATCACTTCATCAATAGTATTTTTACATTTTGCTAAGCCTTCTGTTTGTCCGGCTTCTCTTTCCCAACCTTGTATTTACATAGAAAACATTATTTATTCTTTTTTTATTCAAAAAACGTCTTATGATATCTTCATTTTTATTAGTTATTTTACTTTTTATGTTTATCTCTTTTTAAAATATAAACATATTGAAATAATTATTAATGGAGAAACTCGAAAAACCCAGTAAATTCAAGTATGTTTGAAGGTATAATTTAGTTTGAGTTCATATAATCTATTTGGCTGAGCTTGGTTTAAACTCATCAGGGTTTATGTATGTTTGGTTTGATAAGTATTTTGAGAACTGAATTGAGAATAAAAAAGGTTTAATTACTCTGTTGATCTCTATAGTTTCGTGAAATTTTTAATTAGGTCCCTATACTTTTTTTTTTAATTGGGTCTTTGCACTAATTTTTTTTTTCAATTAAGTCCCTTTTAGTAGTAATTAGCTTAATTTTATAGGGACCCAACTAAAAAAAAAGAATTGGTATAAGGACTTAAGTAAAAGGAAAAAAAAGTGTAGGGACCCAATTAACAAAAAAATTTGATGCAAGGACTCAATTAAAAGAAAAAAAAAGTATAGGGATCTAATTAAAAATTTCAAGAAACTAAAAAGATCAACAGAGTAATTAAACCTTTTTTATTCTCAATTCAGTTCTCAAAATACTTATCAAACCAAACATACATAAACCCTGATGAGTTTAAACCAAGCTCAGCCAAATAGATTATATGAACTCAAACTAAATTATACCTTCAAACATACTTGAATTTACTGGGTTTTTCGAGTTTCTCCATTAATAATTATTTCAATATGTTTATATTTTAAAAAGAGATAAACATAAAAAGTAAAATAACTAATAAAAATGAAGATATCATAAGACGTTTTTTGAATAAAAAAAGAATAAATAATGTTTTCTATGTAAATACAAGGTTGGGAAAGAGAAGCCGGACAAACAGAAGGCTTAGCAAAATGTAAAAATACTATTGATGAAGTGATATTTCTTTTCTTTACTTTCCTTGAATTATGTAAATGGAAACATACATATGAATGCAAATTGTTAAATGCACTTCCAATTTTCTGAAGTCATTGTCCTTCCATATTGTTCTTTCTCTGTATGATTTTGCCAAACCTGTTATTATAATGCTGTCATTATCTTTTATTATTATCTAATCATTAATACATTGTCATTTTTTCTTGTTTTGGCTTTAAGTTTTTGTTACGGTAGGTAACCGGAGATTAATGAGCTGGATGGCGTTGGTTGGCCCAATCGTCTGAGAGAGGGAGCCTTTGAGAGGGTCTGCGCTTTGGGGGCCTCCGTCCAACTTGTAAGTATGAATGAATGGGGGGTGGTACCTGCAAGGACATTCCGATGCCTAAGTCAGCAAGAGTGTTAGCAGGTCTAGAGAGTATTGGGACTTAGAGATGTAGAACCTATGCACAATTACTCAAGAGGGGGGGTGAATTGAGTATTGCAACAACAATGAATCTTTTTGCGAAAGTTAAAGACAATATACAAAAGTGTTATTGTACTAGTATTTTTCCAAGAGCTTAACTCAATTGCTAAGCATTTATAACTTTAGTTTTAATATGGAGGTTTTGTGAGCTTGGTTTGAGTTTACCGATTTGGTGGATTTAATTAGTTTGAATCCACTAATTGTGGTAAACTTACTTTGATCTTACTGGTTGTATGAACTGATGGTTTGAACTTATAAGTAGTTGATAGATTTGGTTTGAATAACTCAATGAATTAATAGTTGTAATTAATTTGATTATAATAAAAATTTTACCCTAATTTATGATAGAATCTGTCTCGTTGCACTTGAAAGTTTAATCATGATATATAATTATGTTATTCTCTTAATTTTTTCTCTGTTTCAGTTTTGTTTATGAAAGTGATGAGATAAAATATAAAAAAATTTTCAGATAAAGTTAATTTTTACACTAAGAACCAAAATGAGTTAAAATTATTAAATGTCTTTGATTTAACTTCTTCTCAAGATTTAGAAATACTTGAAGACATACATATTTTTAAAATATGAAGTTACAATTAGGGTTGGAAGTCAGTCGAGTTAGATCAAACTCAAGTTCGACTCACAAAAATTGAGCTCAATTCATTAATAATTGAGTCTATTTCTTAAGCTCAAACTCGACTCACCGAAAGCTCACGAGCTGGCTTAAATAATAAAAACATAAATACATAATCTATAATTCTATATCAATAAATTATAACATATATATTTTAAAAAATATTTAAAAAGATCAATTTTATATATTATTTATCTATCAATAAATTATAAATTTTTTATTTATATC
>NC_029787.2:17156466-17163483 GCF_000816755.2 Arachis ipaensis
AACTGTCCCTAGAATCTCTCTAACCACTTCCACAAGCCATATCTTAACTTCCCTAAGATAAAGGGACGGTTAACACCCTAGAAAAGTGGCACTACTCCAACGGTGGTTATTGGTTCACCACTATAAAATACACTGACACCCCTCAGGTATCTCTAAGTCCCAATACTCTCTAGACCTGCTAACACTCTTGCTGACTTAGGCATTGGAGTGTCCTTGCAGGTACCACCCCCCATTCATTCATACTTACAAGTTGGACGGAGGCCCCCAAAGCGCAGACCCTCTCAAAGGCTCCCTCTCTCAGACGATTGGGCCAACCAACGCCATCCAGCTCATTAATCTCCGGTTACCTACCGTAACAAAAACTTAAAGCCAAAACAAGAAAAAATGACAATGTATTAATGATTAGATAATAATAAAAGATAATGACAGCATTATAATAACAGGTTTGGCAAAATCATACAGAGAAAGAACAATATGGAAGGACAATGACTTCAGAAAATTGGAAGTGCATTTTAACAATTTGCATTCATATGTATGTTTCCATTTACATAATTCAAGGAAAGTAAAGAAAAGAAATATCACTTCATCAATAGTATTTTTACATTTTGCTAAGCCTTCTGTTTGTCCGGCTTCTCTTTCCCAACCTTGTATTTACATAGAAAACATTATTTATTCTTTTTTTATTCAAAAAACGTCTTATGATATCTTCATTTTTATTAGTTATTTTACTTTTTATGTTTATCTCTTTTTAAAATATAAACATATTGAAATAATTATTAATGGAGAAACTCGAAAAACCCAGTAAATTCAAGTATGTTTGAAGGTATAATTTAGTTTGAGTTCATATAATCTATTTGGCTGAGCTTGGTTTAAACTCATCAGGGTTTATGTATGTTTGGTTTGATAAGTATTTTGAGAACTGAATTGAGAATAAAAAAGGTTTAATTACTCTGTTGATCTCTATAGTTTCGTGAAATTTTTAATTAGGTCCCTATACTTTTTTTTTTAATTGGGTCTTTGCACTAATTTTTTTTTTCAATTAAGTCCCTTTTAGTAGTAATTAGCTTAATTTTATAGGGACCCAACTAAAAAAAAAGAATTGGTATAAGGACTTAAGTAAAAGGAAAAAAAAGTGTAGGGACCCAATTAACAAAAAAATTTGATGCAAGGACTCAATTAAAAGAAAAAAAAAGTATAGGGATCTAATTAAAAATTTCAAGAAACTAAAAAGATCAACAGAGTAATTAAACCTTTTTTATTCTCAATTCAGTTCTCAAAATACTTATCAAACCAAACATACATAAACCCTGATGAGTTTAAACCAAGCTCAGCCAAATAGATTATATGAACTCAAACTAAATTATACCTTCAAACATACTTGAATTTACTGGGTTTTTCGAGTTTCTCCATTAATAATTATTTCAATATGTTTATATTTTAAAAAGAGATAAACATAAAAAGTAAAATAACTAATAAAAATGAAGATATCATAAGACGTTTTTTGAATAAAAAAAGAATAAATAATGTTTTCTATGTAAATACAAGGTTGGGAAAGAGAAGCCGGACAAACAGAAGGCTTAGCAAAATGTAAAAATACTATTGATGAAGTGATATTTCTTTTCTTTACTTTCCTTGAATTATGTAAATGGAAACATACATATGAATGCAAATTGTTAAATGCACTTCCAATTTTCTGAAGTCATTGTCCTTCCATATTGTTCTTTCTCTGTATGATTTTGCCAAACCTGTTATTATAATGCTGTCATTATCTTTTATTATTATCTAATCATTAATACATTGTCATTTTTTCTTGTTTTGGCTTTAAGTTTTTGTTACGGTAGGTAACCGGAGATTAATGAGCTGGATGGCGTTGGTTGGCCCAATCGTCTGAGAGAGGGAGCCTTTGAGAGGGTCTGCGCTTTGGGGGCCTCCGTCCAACTTGTAAGTATGAATGAATGGGGGGTGGTACCTGCAAGGACATTCCGATGCCTAAGTCAGCAAGAGTGTTAGCAGGTCTAGAGAGTATTGGGACTTAGAGATGTAGAACCTATGCACAATTACTCAAGAGGGGGGGTGAATTGAGTATTGCAACAACAATGAATCTTTTTGCGAAAGTTAAAGACAATATACAAAAGTGTTATTGTACTAGTATTTTTCCAAGAGCTTAACTCAATTGCTAAGCATTTATAACTTTAGTTTTAATATGGAGGTTTTGTGAGCTTGGTTTGAGTTTACCGATTTGGTGGATTTAATTAGTTTGAATCCACTAATTGTGGTAAACTTACTTTGATCTTACTGGTTGTATGAACTGATGGTTTGAACTTATAAGTAGTTGATAGATTTGGTTTGAATAACTCAATGAATTAATAGTTGTAATTAATTTGATTATAATAAAAATTTTACCCTAATTTATGATAGAATCTGTCTCGTTGCACTTGAAAGTTTAATCATGATATATAATTATGTTATTCTCTTAATTTTTTCTCTGTTTCAGTTTTGTTTATGAAAGTGATGAGATAAAATATAAAAAAATTTTCAGATAAAGTTAATTTTTACACTAAGAACCAAAATGAGTTAAAATTATTAAATGTCTTTGATTTAACTTCTTCTCAAGATTTAGAAATACTTGAAGACATACATATTTTTAAAATATGAAGTTACAATTAGGGTTGGAAGTCAGTCGAGTTAGATCAAACTCAAGTTCGACTCACAAAAATTGAGCTCAATTCATTAATAATTGAGTCTATTTCTTAAGCTCAAACTCGACTCACCGAAAGCTCACGAGCTGGCTTAAATAATAAAAACATAAATACATAATCTATAATTCTATATCAATAAATTATAACATATATATTTTAAAAAATATTTAAAAAGATCAATTTTATATATTATTTATCTATCAATAAATTATAAATTTTTTATTTATATCTTACATCAAAATTATAAGTAAAAAATAAATCTAAAATTTTAAATAATTAAGATCATTAATATATATATATATATAATCAAGCCAACTCACGGCTAATGAGCTGAACTTATCCAAACTCAAGTTCGGCTCATTTAATTTATGAGCTTAATTTCAGGCTCAAGCTTGGTTTACCAGCTCACGAATTTAGCTTATCAAGCTATTAATGAGTCGAATTCGAGCTGGCTCATAAGCTGACTTAGCTCACTTCCAGCCCTAGTTACAATATAGATATTATAACTCTTTTGTCATGTGAAAAGTATAGAATAGCTATGCTAACTTAATACATAATAGATGAGTTGAGAGTGATTTGAAAATTGGATGAATAAAAAAAAGTGAGAATATAAAAAGGAGTAAGTAAATTATATTGTTTTTTGCTATTGTTTTAATAGTTTGGAGTTGTAGAAATTTAAAAAAAAAATTGAGAACTAAGGTGGAAACGTGGAAAAATGCATGGAAAAAAATAAAAAACAATGTTTACTTGTAGAATAATAATAAAGTAAAGAGCATTAAAAGACAAATAAAAACAAAGGTGAGAAATGATAGTAACTAGATATATGGTGGGCATGTGCCTTGTTTAAATCGAATTCTATGACAGTGCAATTTCTATTTGAAGAAGCTAATATTAGGGAGGACGAGTTAATAGTGATGGGATCACAAAAAAAAATATGGTGAATTGGATTAAAGGGTGTAATAGAACTAATTGATTTTTTTTTTTCTTTTTTTGAGAAATAGAGTTTTCAGAATTTAACAATTGTGTACAAAGATGAAAAAGAATTCAATAAGAGCAATAAATTGGAGCAATGAGCGACAAAAGGAACACGTCAACAAGTGCTCTTAGGATCTTGAAGATACATGTTACACTTATTAGTGATATGCTGATTTTGCAGATTAGGATATGTTGATTGTGTGTTTGATTATATGTGTGATATTTTTCAGATATTTTTTTTATTTTGTTGATTTCTGTAATGTATATATAGGTGTTGCTTGTCATTGATGATAATGTCTAAGAAGATAAATAACAACTATTATAAGCTTTTTCTTTTTCTTATCGGGTCGAATAACTTTGAATAATCGATAAAAATTGATAGATGAGTAGAATAGTGTTAAAATGAAAATCTGAATTGCATGAGAATAAAATTTAATAGTGCTCTAGCATTTTTTATAAAATAATGTATCATTATAATATAGTAGGTATATGTATAATTAATGTCCTATGTAGACTGTCTTTATATTCTTCCAAAAATTAAAAAAATAAAACTCTTCTAAAAAAAACAAAACTCTTCTCAAATATTAGAATTAATATTAAAGTATTGTTTTGTCTCTAACATTTGGAGTAATTCTTATTTGTGTTTATAACGTTTAAATCGTCCTATTTTTATTCCAAACATTTATAAAAGTGATTTAATGTTATCATACCATCAATTATACTAACAAATCATATTGTATTTTTCAATTATTCTCACTTTAATGTATTTATTCTCAATTATGTTTCACTTGGATGTGTTCGATTTCAATATTATACCCACTATTTATGTTTAGGTTCAATTATGTCCTTAGAAAAATAATTATGTAAATGTTGCAAAGATTAATTTCAACTTTTAATGATCTACTTTTTGTAATGGACCATCGGTTCTGTCTCATAGGAGTGATCACGGGTTGGATTAGTTCAGATTTGGAGTGAAATTAGAACCGAACCAATTTAATTGTAATTGGTTCGGTTTGGTTTAAATTTATAGTTTTCTGTGTATGTATTCGAATCAAACTAAACCAAACCGATTAAGAATGGATTGGTTTGGGTAATTGCGTATCCGATAAAACAAAAATTCATAAAAAAAATAAAAAAATAAAATTTTTATCTTAAAAATTCTGTAAATACAATAAACATATAAAATCAATAGAAATAATCCAAACATGTTAAACACCAAACACATTAAAATTCAAAACATATTAAAAGGCATAAATATTTTAAATTTTTATTTTTTTATTTAATTAACACATGGTCGAGTCCACGGGTTGGTTCGAATTAGATTCGATTACCCGTTGGTTTCAGAACCAATTTAATTGGTTCGGTTTGGGTTCGAATGGATAATCAGATACCCGATACCCGTGATCACTCCTACTGTCTCATACATTTGTATTTTAACTTTATGAAGAAATTTTTAAAATTCCCTACTAAAATTTATGATGTATAATTGACGATAAGATAACATTAAATCACTTTTACAAACGTTAGAAATACAAATAGTACGATTTAAACATTAAAAACACAAATAAAACTTACTCCAAACATTAGAAAAAAAAAAATTTCTTTAACTCTTCATTATAATCCTTTTCACGCATTTGCGGCATTGATTTGATTATTACTCCTCTACATTGCGTAGTCAATTATGATTGAAAATGAAAAAATGATTTTTTACTTTTTATCTTTATTTTTTTAATATTTTTATTTTTAAAAATTTTATAGAAAAAAAATAAAAATAGTGAAAACAATTAAAATCTATTTTCATTATTATCAATTCTTTTTATAAATTCTTGAAAACAAAATATATTAAAAATAAAACTAAAAAATGAAAACAAAAATAATCAAACTCTAAATAGATGATAAAAATAATTATATGGTCAACTTATTAGGTGGAGTTGCAGGAGTTGCAGCTACTTAGCAATAAACCATGATGCAAGAACAATTAACTTTTACGTCTTAATCACACTCTTACCTTTCCTATAAAAAAGATCTAAGCAACTTACGAAAAGGAAACTTTCTCTTGCTGATGTTAAAGGTTCAAAGAAGTAAGATATATTCCCACGAGAAGCAAAACGATTGTACCATTATATTAGTTGTTGGAAAGTGTTAGGCCTTTCCTCTTAATCATTGGTTTCGTATCACCATAAAATTGCTTCCTTGGAATTTTTTTTCCTTAGATAATTTTTCATTGGTGGCTACTCCGGTGAAAGATTTATGATTGTGATCATGTGAAAATACTTCATTTTGACAATTAGATAATAAATTATAAGACTTGATTTTTAGATGTTATAAAAGTGTTATTTTTATTTAAAGTGTAATTAAATAAATAAGTCACACTTTTTAAACAAAAATTATTATGAAAAGATATTTTCGACATCTTTATTAGAATAGTTACCTTTCTAATTAAGATTACGCATTAGGAGTTAGTTACTTACTTAACCCTATAAATAAATAAATAATAAAGAGAAATTTTGGTGGTTTTATACTAAGTGTTAATTCTTGTGTGTTTCTCAATAAATATATGTACTAATATTTCTTTTTTCTTTTCTGATAAATATGTGTACTAACAATCAGTTGGTAGACACATAATTTTCTTGTATACTCAGGACTGGAAAAAATTCGAGCTGAGTCTGACCAAGTTTGGCTCACGAAAATTGAGTTTGACTCACGACTCGATTCATTAATAATTAAATTTATTTCTTAAGTTTAAGTTCGACTCACCGAAAATTCACGAGTTAGCTCGAGCTCACAATCTGGCTCAAATAACAGAACATAATCTGAATTTGTGTTGGTAGTGGTGAGGGTATTTTTATCCAAAAAAATTAAAAGGACGATTTTAATACGAAAAAAAATGTTAAAGATGATTTTAAATCCAAAATTACAATGGGGACGGTTTCGATTCGGACCCTCAATTTTATGCTCAAACTCAACTTACTAGCTCACGAGTTCAGCTTATCAAACTATTAACGAGTCGAACTCAGGCTGACTCATAAATTAGCTTAACTCAATTCCAATCCTACTTAGACTACTAAAAGGAGTTCTATGTTGTACACTTGTAACCCATTGGATCACTCTATTTAGATACTGTTATAGTATAGTAGTACATTTGATTTTGAAAATAATTTTGAGACAGCAGATCTAAGGAACCAAGCTCACTGTGAATTATTTGAGATAACTTATCCTTAGATTTTTCCAGTAAAATAGAGGGATTCATGTATATTGATGCAGGAGCAAGTGTCCTATTAGAATATAAAATTATTTTGATTAGTATATAATAATAATAATATTTATTTGCTTTTATTATATT